>NC_051155.1:244822782-245002782 GCF_013339745.2 Dermacentor silvarum | reverse complement strand
CATGGCCCTTTCTGCCAAAACCAAACGTGCGCGCACAGAAGGCGGAACATGCAATTCGCGCAAGTATTCCGCAGAAGAACAATGGGAGTCGGCAGAAACGGCACCGAAGAAAGGAAATGCGGCATGCAACGGCGGAACGCTCAGAAGACGAGGACAATGACTTCTGCAACCCGCCTGTGGGTGATGACAGCGAGCTGGGACGTTTTCGAAAGCGGCGGTTATAGCTTCCCGCTTCGATGAAGCAAGCACCGGACGATTAAGATGTTTGTGCTATCCGAAGATGAGGGAAAGAGATTCCTTAATGGAAGTCGCAGTAGTTTTTCGTGGCTTAGAGCTCTGCCTGGATAAGGGACGCATGCCCATTCAAAACACGCTGGAAATGCTTGTCTTGGCCACTGAGCTAACATGCTACTCCAGCGTATACTTATCAGTGAAGAAAGTGAGCGAAGGCATGATATACCTTTGCATTCGAGCGTGGAGTATGTTCACAAATATTAGTTAAACAGCTTATTCGTGATTATGGCACGTGCCTGACGCCAACTTCCAAGAATGATGTCTAGAATATACTTAAGGTCTACACTGAAAGAACTTACATAGCCCTCACACCAGGGGAAAAAAAGAAATCTCTTCGGATAAATAAAATATCCCGCTCCTTGCGAAATTAATTTATATATATTAACATTCTCATCGCAGGGAAACTAAACACAGAAATGTGATGTTCGGTTTGGTTTTTTGGCTCCAGCATGGCATAGTGCAGTTTGCCTCTGTGCTCACACAAATCCCTCCTTTCCTTCTACCACTTTCTTTATTTCATTTCGCCTTTTCCCCAGCACAGGCTAACCAGCCGGTATTTACTGGCTAAACACCCTGTCTATCCCGCCCTTTTTTCCTACAGCAACTCCTCTTTGGCTCTCTGCTATCGGTGTGTGTAGAAAGTGCAAACTTTGGTTAAGCTACATTCTTCTTTCGAGTCATTTTCCTTCGCCTACCTGCTAAAACTCAGTGTACACTGAAGCTACAATTATTTATTCACGGTACCCTTAAAGGGTAGTGCATAGGTGTATATTATTCGCATATTACTGGTATATAAATAAATTGAGACGGCGCAAGAAGTGCTACGGTAAACGACTGTACAGAAGAAGCCAGGTGACGTACGTCCCGAATGGCAAGCGCTTCGGCACTAAAAGCCACTCTTAGTCACGTATCTACAAGGGCGCCACCGAAGAGAAACATGTCGCTGATACGATCGTTCATTTTGACGACGCCGTGGGCTCACAGGCGACTCCGCGGACGCTTTATCCGTTCTCGTTACCGAGCGACGCCAGAGTCCTGCAGCCTATCGAAAGCGGTGGCGCCTTGCACGGGCAAGGCGCCATTTCGGCGCTCGCTTTCATCCCAGGCCAGGCCCTTCTTTGCAACAGTGTGTCTACACGCTTATGATTCACGTGCGGTCGTCGGCCACCGCAGCTACGAGTGGCTCCGCTTTTGTGTACTCATAAATACGCGCCCGCTGTGGAACGTATTTGGTATGCCGACGTGTTTCATTGAAGCCCCATTGAAGTTTGCACGAATCACCGCCTACACAAATTTCGCTTCATAAGAACAGGCGGGATATGGCGCCACGTACACGCCAAAAAAATAATAATAAACAAATAAATAAATACCCCCTGGGACAGAAATAATAGCAGTTGGAGGAGAAACCCGAGACAGACAGATACAGTGCGGCCACAGAGCGCCAGACAGGGAAGGAGACAAGAAAATAAATGAAAATCTAAGCAGTGAAGAAGGGGGCCGAATACGTGCAGGGGTAAGGGAGAGAGTGCACGAGTGCGTAAAAACAAGAAGCCCTATATTTATCCATCCCGCAAGTCTTCGATTCGCAGCCGTGTGAGCGGACGACGTTCACCCGCGCAAGCCACACACGGTCCGCCTCAACCCCCCGGTTTTCTTTCTTTTTTTTTTTTTTTTCCCCCTTCACTGTGCCGCTCTTTGTCCCGTGCCCACAGAAGGCTTCGTCGGGCGTACAGGAATGGAGGAAGAGATGGAAGGCTACGGCATTGTTTTTTGTTTCGCTATCACCACTGAAGCTTGCGTGAGGCGAATCCATTGCTCTTTTTGCTTAGCATGCGTCCGTTCGCGGTCCCTATTCCTGTCCTCGTCCATGCCAGCAGCCTCACCACGTGCGCACCCTTGCGACGTCGCGCGAGCGGCCGCAGTGTAGCCTAGAGCCCCCCACCCCTCAAACACCCCCCTCGCGTTTTCCTACCACCCCCCACGTGTACGCCCATCTTTTGTTTACCCCGTCGTAAAGCCCCTTCCGCCAGATCCGCACGAGAACGTCCCGTTCGAAGACTCGGCGGCAACGGCGCGGGAACGAGCCGCGGGCTTTGGCCCATCACCGAGTGCTCGGCTCGCGGAAATGTGCCGTCTCTCGCTGGTCTGCGCTGTCGGCGAAGCGAGGTCCCCGATCTCGCTATATGAACAAGCACTCGAGCTGCGGCTGTGCTCGCGCACTTTCCTTATTTGAGTCGTGCGGGAAAGCTTCTGTGCTTTTCCTCCGCCCGTGGAAGCGACGCATGTGTAAGCTCATAAACACACATGCGCACAGAAACGGAGGACGGGAATAGACGCAGCGTGTGCAGACATTTCGGACTGAACGTACGTTTATGGTTTTGCGCAAAAGGTAACGAAAGAACAGAGTTTTCTTAAAACGAAAATGTGAGAGAGATTTCGGCTAGTTCAAAGTGCCCAACTGGGTGACTTTTAAGCTTCATCGCCCCTACCGTGACCACCACCGATTTAATGTCCGCTGCAGGACGAAGGCCTTTCCTATCGATCGATCTCCAATTACATCTGTTTTGCGCCAGGTGACACTATCATATGCCTGCCAAATTTCCCATTTCATCACACCACTTAGTTCCTTGCCGTCGTCGACTGCGCTTCCCTTCCATCTTCACCGATTCGGTAAGTCTAACAGACGATCGGTTGTCTGCCCTACGCATTACATGGCCTGCCCAACTCCATTTCCACCTATCTGTAGCTGATGCGCCTTCATAGGACCATTGCGGCCAAGCAGCGAATGGACGCGTACAGCTCGGCTTGCCGAACTGTTCAGAACTGCTTATACCGGTCAGTGTTAAGTGGTGCGAGAAACTGGGAGAGAGACCGAAAGAGAAGATTGCCAGGCAGAAGATGAAACACAGCTGAAAAAAACAAAAACAAAAAGAAAGCAAGAAAGAAAGAAAGAAAGAAAGAAAGAAAGAAAGAAAGAAAGAAAGAAAGAAAGAAAGAAAGAGAGCTTTAGACTAGAGCACTAGAAAAAGAAAAAGAACACAATGAGACCCTTAGAAACTGTCGAGATATATGCTCAGTTTAGTTTTTAACTTAATGGTTTTCTAAACGTTATTAATTTGGTTGCTTGGCAAAACGAAAGCAAGAGGACGAGACATGAACCGTCCCGATGTCTCCGGGCAGCTAAGAACAAGTACGGTCGCAGTGAAGCATTCGCGCGCTAGAGCGCGCGCGTACTGCAATCAGGCCGTGGCACATTCCAACCGTGACATTCGAGTCGTTTAAGACTCGCCTGTGTGCAACCTGTGGCAGCCACTTGCCATGTCCACGAAACTATATTGACGGTATCTTCTGTCGCTCACCATCCTTCTTTGTTCGCCTTGTTTTATTTCTCTTGAGTGATAGATCGCGCCAGTATAAACAATGAGTGCCGTCGCAGAACTTGCCCTTTTCTCATTCTTTTTACACGAATATAGGATAAAGCGGAATGATCTAGTACTTGTGGCTTCGGACAGAGAAACACGGGAAAACGCAGCTGTACAATATGAAGGTGCTGACAAACTAAAGGTAATTAAGTTATTTTAATGTCTCAATGATCGCGAAAAATAAAACAGATGGCCGCTTACTGCGAAATTACAGAGTTATCGAGACTTACAATACAGACAACAGAAATAACCGATGTTTTTGGCCACATGCCTCGAGTACTACAAGTATATCCCGGGTTTCGGCACCAAATATATATGCTTAGACAGCAACAGGTAAGAAAAACTCAGACGAGAGCCTTCTTCCCGTTTTCCTTTTGCCTTTCTTTAAAGAAAAAAAAACTGAGAGAAAAAGAAAAAAAAAAGTGAGGCCGTGCGCGCTTCCCGGTAGGAGGGAATGGGGAAATAAAGCGTATAACAACATTACCATGGAAAGAAATGAAGTGTTTAATAGCAGTTTCAGCCTTGTAAGCAAAAGTAAACGATAACAAGGGTTTCTCGTAACTGAGAAACTATTATTTTTCTGCGCCAAAGCTACACCCTATACAGCACATTATGCATGGCGCCACTTGTGCTCTTTTCGAGAGGACTAAACTGCGAGATCCGGAGACTTTGGCGTTTCCCTTGGAAGCGGCCGCCTTTCTTGCGTCGTGTAGTGCAGCCTGCGATGTGTTTCTTAGTTCTGAATTCCTCACTAGGACAATGGAAGCAGCAGTCAAAAGACGGGAGCTCGCCCAACGTTCGATTCCGTGTTATCATAGCGCCTTGACTCGTGGTTATCTCACCGTCATTGCAGAAGAACCTCCGCACTTGGGTGCAACAGTGTTGGAATGGAAGTAGGAAAACAATGTACGTGACCGACAAAGCATCATGGTTCGCGTACGACACCACTGAAGAACATTAACTTGCACGTGCTCCATGTTAGCTTCAGTGAAACTTTGTCCGCAGTAACAGTAACACAGTCACTTTGAGAAACCACACAATGACGAGATCTGTGACCATCGCTGCTTCGTATAGGTCTATGAGGCACGCGGCTGCCCCACCTATAGCTCGCACATATCGCACGCCGGTTATTTCGACCTGTGAAGGAACAGCCGTGAATCCGTATCCGCTACGTCAAACCACGCTGCGTAACTCATTTAGGTTGGTTGCTATATGCAAAAGAGCACATACGTAGTAAAACTGAATGATGATGTTGCGTTGCTGCTACTCAGAAAACGATTTTGTGCGGTTGCATTAGCATCCATCCTCAAGTAAATGAAAGGATTCTGTAGCAACCACTTGACGCTCAGGACTGAATTAGTGCAACATGAGGAGAGCTGAGCATCCAACGAATCTGCAGGACATCTGACCTGCCTTCAGCGTTTTCCTAGGGCGGGCGATAAAAATGCAGATAGGCAGAGTCAGCTCAAGTGCTTTTCCCCAGATAAGCGCGCGGGTCACAGCGTGCGACCTTGCACCTCTAGACCGAGAGAACGTTTGCTCCGCAAACCTCCCGCGCTCATCAAGGAAGGCAAAACAGGAGAAAAAAAAAAAAAAAAAAGGACCGTGGCTTATGACGCGAACCGTGTCCGAGCGCCCACAGGGACGCGGCGAGTCACGTTGCCGGAGCCGGCGCGCATTGCGAGAAAACGGCTGGGCAACGTGCGCGAGACGCGCTTTCCCTCAAAAGACGACGGCGCTGCTACGCGGCGTGGTAGCGCGGCTCACCTTCTGAATCCTCATGTCGTCGTCGTCGTCGTCTTCGGCGTCAATGTAATCCGAATCGATTCCAAATTGGCCCCGCTAAGGGACCACCCAACGCGACGACACTCCGTGGTTCGGCGGCGACGTTTCTTCGGATCCTCGGGAGACGAAACTTTGCGGACGATCGGCGCTCGGCAGCGCCGCCGACATAGCTCTTTCTTGCGGTTTTTGTTTCGGTTCTCTTACATGGCTTTTCCGGCGCTCGGGAGAGGAGACCGCGCGCGAAACGTTGATGCGGTGGCGCTGCTGCGGGAGAAACCGAGCGCGCTGTTTCGCCGGACGTGACGTCTCGCCGAGGCTTCCCCCAATCGCAGAACGCGCACCCTCGCGTTTTCGGTTTTGTTTCTCGTTCCAGCGCGCCATGTCAGACGACTGCGCGCGTGGCGCGTGTGTTCTGTGCGGGCGCCGTCGTAGTCGTCGGGGGCCAAAGGTGACGCGGCGAGGAAGCGCCGCAGCGTTTGCTTTCCCCTTACCGGCCATTACGCAACTAACGCCGCCGTCTGACGTTTCAGCGTCGCGTAAGAGGCTGGACAGGTTGCTTGTCGAGCGTGATCGGACCGATCGAGCGAAGACTCCCTCGATACGCGCGTACTCGCCACCTACGCAAGAATTCCAACCACTGCGCCGCTCGAAACCGCCGCAACTGCTCCGAAAAATGCAAAAAACGAGCCGTCGCTTAAGCCCTGAAAGCGTAGAAAAATTGTCATTCGGTTAGTACAGATGGAAATAACCGGTGTGGGACAAAATCGAACCGTTAATGACATTGGTAGCTGCGTTCTTGATCAATTCTTTTGTACGCGCCTCGCCTCCTCTCACGTAAGAGGGAGTAGCGAGTTTCCTTTCGTGCCTGTACTATCGGTACAATTAGGCTGTACTATATCAACACTGGGATCACGCAACACTTAGAGGAAGTGAAGCCAGCCAGTTTATTCATTAATCACACCCGTATCCTTGGCGCTGGTGACTGGTGTTGTGAAAGCTGACCCTAACGAACGCTGTATAGGTTTGTGTGCCCGCGATGGTGCCTGTCGGAAGACTCGCCAAGACTCACACGCCTCGGGGCCTTTCTTTAGATTATGCTTTATATATATATATATATATATATATATATATATATATATATATATATATTCTTGGCCAACAAAACGGAGATAGACGACGGCACCTGCAAGCAAACGGCGCTTTTATGCGAATGTCAATTCATAGGAAGCGGCAGCTTTCTACCAGTTGTATTCTTAACGAGTCTTTCATTCGGTCGGAGGAAAAATGGAACTTAGCGTTTGCTGCCAAGTCTTCGCAACGCCGCAGCAGGGCGGAGTGGTTACCAGGACTACAGCGACTCCTGCGAACGATGTCATATATGGGCGATGGCACACCCGGAACGTGCCCCCTCCCCCCCCCCCCCCTCCTCCTTCCCGCCTTTAAAATTTCTGTGTACCAGGTTTGCGGAATGACAAGGTCACGCTTGCTATCATGGAAATGCAACCACCAGTAGCAGGATATCTAACGCAGACGGGCGTGTGGTCGCTACGACTGGGCAGGAGACGACCTTCGACTCGACAAAGAAGTCAATTCTCGCCGGCAGCTCCGAGTAAACAGTACCGGAGCGATCGGTGGACATCATCTTGTACTCCTTTCACCAAACATTTTCACCAATCGCGGAAGGCTAATGGCGAAAGAGGCATAAAATCGGAAATATTTTTTTAATTATTATTCGGCCTACTCTTGTCATAATGAATGTGTACATCATGTGTCATTTTTAGATGGAGAGTTTTCGCAGTTTTCGTGACGTCTCTTGGCCAACAGATAATGCGGACGTGGCCCCCAAAATGTTTCGCCAATCGCGGAGGGCTAACGAAGGAAATAATTGAAACTGCTCTACGTTATAGCGCCCCAGTCTTCTTTCGGGCTATCTAGCTATCCATACGAAATGTCGGCCGATCCCGAAGGTAGCCCAGTCTAAAACGTGGGCCGTTCATGTGGGTATGTGGCACTGTGTATGTCTTTTACGCCAACTTTGGTAACTGTGTATGTGCCGCGTACTTCGCGGTGGCGTCGCCAGAAGGCGCAGCATGTGCAAAGGGAAGTGCGAGAGAGGGGCCCATGACTGTAGTGCACGCCCTGCACACGACGCGTTTCGGCTATTCGCATACTTGGATAGTCATTGTAGATCAATTCCGCCTGAATGACTTTTTTTTCTTATTTGACGAAATACCACTGACAGGACATCTAGAGCGCCCAAAATTGGCATTTCAAATGTGGGTTCATTCAACATATACTAGTGCCTTCTTAGTAAGGCGTTTGCTAAATCAACATGAACTAGGTAACCACAACAATTAACATTTCGATTTTGTTCTATTTCATACTCAGCATGGTTAAATTCGCACAATTCCGGCATCATCCTGCGGAGTTTATCTTTTTCTATAAATGTTAATTTTAGCATTTTTTTTTTCAAATTGCAAAAAAGCATTAGAGGGAGTAAATCAAAAGCGTGCTCCCATATAGGTCTAGGAGGTCTAACTTTTTGTTTTATATGCGAATAATTTAATTTATTACGTCTTCTGTTTTCCCGCTATCACTCGTAAATGTGATTTACCTATTCGACCAAGATTCAACGATAGAAATATTATTCAGATCAGCCTACTGTTACCTAGACAGAGAATTTATGCATTTCTCACGCATTTTATTTGAATAGGAAAACCTTGGTTGTGCGCAAGTTAACGGTTCCCGTTAAAACTAAATACACGAGCACGAAAATCTGCCGCAACTGGCGCGCTTAGATCAGAAGGTATTCATTTGCGTGACGCACTTAATCTCGCACTCTCGGGATAGTTACCCGCATCTACTGAAACTTATAGTAGTCTACTCTGGGACGTTGGCGAGCGAGGAGTTGAAGTAAACGCAACCACCTTCTCAAGTGTTCGAGGTTCACTCTGCATTCGGACGCATTGCTTTGGACACATAACACAGCGTATGTGTGCTAGTCGAGAAACGAGATGTTTAAATTAGCTTTAAATATAAGAAGCCGGTGTATTTGAGGAGAACCGACCACGACAACGTGTAGACTGCAGGTTGCACTCAAATTGACCATTAATATTCAATCCCGCCTTTGTAGCTCTTTACGCCCCATCGTTGTCATGATGCGGTTGTGTGTGTGTGTGTGTGTGTGTGTGTGTGTGTGTGTGTGTGTGTGTGTGTGTGTGTGTGCGTGTGTGTGTGTGGTGTGTGTGTGCGTGTGTGTGTGTGTGTGTGTGTGTGTGTGTGTGTGTGTGTGTGTGTGTGTGTGTGTGTGTGTGTGTGTGTGTGTGTGTGTGTGTGTGTGTGTGTGTGTGTGTGTGTGTGTGTGTGTGTGTCCACAGTGACGACTGCATCGTTCGCCGCAGGTAAGCATAGAATTAGGAAGCACTTTTCCGTGCAGAGCTAGATAAGACTATAAAATAACGCAGCATTCCACGGCTCATTGAACGCGCTTCAGACTGATTTTTTTCGTATACTAGTGTGAAACACTTCATGTGTTTCACTTTACATACATACATACATACATACATACATACATACATACATACATACATACATACATACATACATACATACATACATACATACATACATACATACATACATACATACATACATACATACATACATACATACATACATACATACATACATACATACATACATACATACATACATACATACATACATACATACATACATACATACATACATACATACATACATACATACATACATACATACATACATACATACATACATACATACATACATACATACATACATACATACATACATACATACATACATACATACATACATACATAACCGTGTAGGAGGCGAAGAGCGCAGTGCGGTATATCGAGGTTCGCGATATAACGAATGCTGTAGGCAACTTCGCGCCTATTAACAAACGATGAGTCAGATATCTGCTTCAATGGCACAGGATGTTGATCCGTCAATGTTGCAACGCAAGACCCTTTCCTCGGCATTCAAAACGATGCCTTCCAAATTCTCGATCACGCGGCCTTTTCAAGCGGAGTGAAGAGCTGAAACCCGTCGCAAGCGTCAGGTTCTTCAATCAGGGTTGCGTAAGAGGCGGAAATCACTTAGACAAGCCATGGGCTCGAGGAAAGCAAAGAAGAAGAAGAACATGATAGAAGACTGAGCGCGCAATAAGATGAGACTCCAGTGGGGAGCACTGCCTATAGAGGTATACAGCTATAGCGGATCGTCCTGCTTGCACGTGCTCGGAGCTTCGAGTTGGCCGAACGGATTTGCGGGCTTTTCCTCCTCGAACTTGAGGAGCCGAAATGCTGTAAGCGCGAGAAGCGAAGAGAGTTTAAAGAGAACGCGCGAGGACACGAGTGGAATACAATTACCGAAGATAGAAACGGAGCACAGCCACGGGACAGAAGAAGAAGAAAGGCCAGCGTGGCGTTGCGCAAGAGGCACCGCACTATCTGCCAACACAGCGCCCGTCCGACCGTAAAGCAATTGGATTTCGCAACGCCGGGAGAAGGAGGCGTCGACCAATTTTCAGCGCGCGCCCACAGTTGCCACCTGCTGCACTTGAAGCGCGTCGTAAAGAAACCGCAAACAGCGCAGACAGGAGAGATAGAGGAAACGTAGAGAGAATGAAGGCAAGCCGGGAGAGGAGGCCGTGACACTCGGCAGATTACCCGCCAGCCGAAAAAGAAGTGTAAGCCAAAACCCCGAGTCGGGCCATACACGCACTGCCGCAAGAGGCGTGTCTCGGGCTGTCGTTCGAGGTCGCCTCCCGCGTGACAAACGGTCGCGCGAAGACACGCGGCGTCAGAGCGACTTTTCGTGTATCGAATATCTCACCCTTTCCCTACTACATCTGGCTTCGCCTTTGCTGTGGCTGTAATCGCCCGTGTTCCATTTCAATCGGAGCAGAACGTCCACGATGGGAGAAACGTGGAGCCACGCAGGACCGCCGGACAACCCCGTGGACCGGAAAAACACGGAGATAAGGAGGACAAGTCGTGCCCGTGCGAGCGTGTGCATTGAAGGGGGCACGGAGTGGCTGAAAGTGCGTAAATGTGCACGCATGCACGCACGCACACACGCGTAAACCGCGCGTATCTTATCCCGCGTTCCTGGTTTCCTTATTCCGTGATATGTGTAGTTTTGTTTACATTCCACATCGATCGTCATTCGCGACACTCCCTTTCTCCTCATTTTCGCCCTCAAAAAACAAAAATTACCTCCTCTCCCTTGTGAAAGGAACTACGGAGCACGGCTGAGCTAAATGGTAAGCAAATGAAGAAAATAGAATTTTAATAAATAAAGAAAATAATAAAGCAGTCATCTCGTGCTATAAGTGCAACGCGTTGAAGCGGAAGGTCCCCACAGAAGGTCCTTAGCCCCCACAGAGGTGTTCCACTCATTGGTATTTTCTGAAGCTGTCACAAACTCCATGATTAAGAATTATGCAGACCCGCCGTGGTTGTTTAGTGGTTATGGTGTTGGGCTACTAAGCACGAAGTCGCGGGATCAAATCCCAGCCACGGCGGCCGAATTTCGATGGGGGCGAAATGCAGAAAACACCCGTGTACTTAGATTTAGGTGCACGATAAAGAACCCCAAGTGGTCCAAATTAATCCGGATTTCCCCACTACGGCGTGCCTCATAATCAGATGGTGGTTTTGGCACGTAAAACTTTGCAATATCATCTGTATGGGCACGTGAGATGTAACTTGAGATGGAAGTAAGTGGAACGTGAGATGTGTGAGACCTTGAGTAATTCGAACAGTTTACACAACCTCCCGAAGCACGTACGCGTAAGCACGTGGAAACGTGTAGTAAAGGTGGTTGTACGCGAATCGAGTGAAATAAATAAAAGAAAAAGGAATGCAAGTCGCCGTGCACGTTCGCACTGTAGTGCCACCACGCAGGATGGTATACGCTCCTTTTAAGTGATCACATGGTTCCACTCCTATCCTTCCGTCTCTATCTGCATTGTACGAACCGCGAATATGTTGGAATATAAATTTATGCGTTAACCTGCCCGCAACAAAGTAAAACTGCGTAATCAGAAGTAACAGTTTAGTACTAATGCTGACTGAAGCGTGCAACCCTTCCCCACGCAGTCACAGTCGTTGGCCCCGTTGTTGCTTTGTGCGCGCGACTGTTGGCTCGCATAGAAATGCACGTGCTCAGAATTTGACGAACTTTGGAGCCTTGGCTGGACCACGCCAGTAAAACGTTCGCACAAAGCAGCCTGCCTGACTTGTACACAGCCGTGCAACACGGACATACAAGGCCGCCTTAAAAGGCCGCGATCGGCGGCCAATGCCTCACTTATCGGGCGCGCGAACGCGAACGGTCCTCGTGCATAACTTCGTTCACTTTCATTTGCATAGCTCGCGTTCCTCCAACCAACACACGCCTTCCTGCCGCCGCAGTGCCAGGGGACAACGACGACGATAAAGACTGCCATTGACACTTTGGGCATATGCTTCGAGTGACGTCGTTAATCTTCAAAAGTCAGGCTATACTTGTGTCGCTCGTGAACTCACAACACGGACTTAAGAGCGGCTGTCCATCATTGATGCAGACAGCCGCGCAACGTGCCGTCAAAACCGCTGTTGCTGGCCCTGCCCAAAAGGAACAAACTTCGAATAAAAAGATGACACTGTCACAGCGCGCGGTTACTTGAACCGCTTCTCGGTGACATGGAGACGGAAAAGAAGAGACATGTGACGGAAGTGAAGCACCGAAGAATGTAGCAAAACCGCGCCTGAACACACCGCTTAGCCTGCCTGTCCAGAAGGCTGCGATTGCGTCGCGTGTATTGGTATACGAACTGGAACACAAGAAGGCCTCGCAAGAACTGAACAGGCTCGTTCACTTCAGCACATAATTAAACAGTGAACATAAAGACACCAAAAATTCATGCTTATTTTTTCTTCCGTTCAGTCCCAATCTTTTCTCTTTTTATTCTTTTTACTTAACGAGACGGTATTCACTCGAACACTCAACTAAAACAGAAGCTTGGCAGCTAATGTCTGGCTTTCGCCGGAAAGTGAGGAATTACGAGGGCACAGGCGGGGAAGACAAAAGAACAAGAGAACAACTACAGGCAAGGGAAACAGGCACTTCCGCGTCCCCAACCGCAGCCGAACGGCAGGAGCCAGACAGCCATAAATTGAAGCCAGCCTTCTCTCTTTTTCTCCAGCAGCAGCAGGCGCGTCCGATGGCCCCCGTTTGGGGGCCTACAGCGTCAACCCGTTTGACCGCAGCAACAACGGCGGCAGATGGAGGCGGCAAATCCGCTCTCTCGGCGCTCCACGATTTATGGTCGACGCCAAACGCCGCCACTCACGCCGCACCAGCGGACCTTTTCTAATGGAGCAGCAGAGCCGCCTTTATCACCGGGAGCGCTGGGCCTCGTGAAAAAGGGTGTCCTTCCTGCAGACTCGCCTTCCACGACTCTGCTAGACGGCCTACGCACCTCTCACCTTTCGTGACACGGCTCTGTTTCGCGTTATCACTGTGCTGCATGTCGTAGTGCTGCTGCCATGTGACGCCATGTTCATGTAATAGTAGTTTGGGTACGTTTCAGCTGCAAGTTTCGCGGCTTTTACCCAAGCTGATCTACCAGAATGTGTATGCTTAGCAAACTGTTAGGATCGAGTGAGTGAGTGAGTGAGTGAGTGAGTGAGTGAGTGAGTGAGTGAGTGAGTGAGTGAGTGAGTGAGTGAGTGAGTGAGTGAGTGAGTGAGTGAGTGAGTGGATTTCGCCAGCGTTTACTGAACGCGCGGCAGATAGGCTCGAGCCAAAAGATGCGTCGCGCGTCTCCATGCGTGAAAAATCGTGGGGCACGACTGGACGTTACCGCGGCCGGCGTGCCGCGTAGAACGCCGTGCCAAAGACGAATGAACAGCCTTGTGTTGAGCTCTCGACGATTAAGCTTTCTTGCAAATAAGACTTCGATATCTGTTCCAATTTATCGCCGGGGGCGGCATATGCATCTACAATTGATCAAGCAGCTAATGCTAAGGCTATTCAGCACACATCCTGCATAAAAGCAAGGTGACACAGTCGATCTACTGCTCCCATAAGTGGCTTACCGTTTTCGCCTGCACTATTGATGCGAAAGCGTCAATTGGCCCATTGAGCGAAAAAGCCGGCGTCTGCCGTCTGTAGCAACGAAACGGCACGTAAATTCCCATTGGCTGCGACGCCATGTCACGCGCGCGCCTCGACGGTACTGAGCGGGTGAAATGCCCTAGCGCGCCAGGTGTTGCGTGAGGGGAGAGGGCATCGCCGCGACGCCACGTCACCGTCGCTCTCAGAAGCCGGCGCGCGGTCCGTATCTCTCTCTTTCTCTCTCACCCCCACGGGGCTTTGCTGCTGCGCGCGCCTGCCGGCCTTGGTGGCCGCTGCTGCTTCCTCGGTCTCTCGTCGCACAGGACGTCGGTGCCATGCGGCGTTGGCACCGCAGCGAGCTGCTTCTTGCTGGCTCGGGCAGCTCGTACCGCTATGGTACATTACTCGCAGCGCAAAACTCGAAGGACCACTCAGCGGCGTTAGATTGGACATTACCGCGTTCGCATTCACAACTCATAAGAAGTACTTAGATGCCCTCGGACTTGTTAACACGAAAGTGTTTCCTTTACTGCTTTTCAGTGACCAGTACCGGTTCAGTCGCACAATAAATGGATTACCATTGGACCCGAAATGCCTAGCAGTTAATTTTCGTGAGGATAGGCAGTATGGGGACGTCAAGACACCACACTGTGCTGGCAACTCTTTCCATCTGGCGTTCGTAACTGGACCGCGTGGCTCTGTTCATAACCCACGGAATGAGTTGGTTTTTGCCCCATATTTCAACCGCTTAAAGTGGAAGATGAAGTGTCCTTTCATCGGCCAGCTTTCCACTCTACTATGTGTTTTTTGCGCAGAGCGTATCTTCCTTGAAAGTGAGGGATCAACGACGGCGTCGTGCTCCACTGTGCGCGCTTGCAGCGACACACAACTTCGCGAAGCAGGTCAATTTGCATGCGCATCAGTACATTTTTTTCCTGGCGGTGGTCTTTCTTACTCAGCCCGCTTAAGTATGCTTCGGAAAAAAGGAATACGCGGTTCCTTTTCTCTACGAAAGCATAAAGCACAAGCCTGCGGACAAGATGCATAGAAAAAAGGATAAGAAGCGCCTCATACGACGACGATGACCTATATACGTTTTATACTTCATTCTATAGAGCTCCGAGATGATATATCGAACGACGAGAAAACCAGCGGGCGCGGCACGCGTTCTTATTAAAGGTCAACAAAGATACTAGCCCTAAAAGGAAAAGGAGGCGCAGAACATGCACCACTTTTCCAAAGATGCCCGATGCGTTAGTGAATCTTGCTCTTTGTCAAGGTGGGACCCAGACATCTTATCCAGAAGACTTTCTTTTCGTCATCTTGTAGAGGCGCGGCTATGAACACCCAATATATTAACGACATGCGCCTATAATACACGAGCTCCAAAGAAAGTAATTCCAACTGTCTTATTATCCGACAAAATTCGTCGAACCTAAATATATTTGTGCATGTACAGATACCTTAAAAGCTTCTTAGGCGTCCATACGAAATTAAATCGAAGCAGGAGCAACACGCAGTGGTTTAGTTGTTTGCGAAGGCTGGTTCCAGTCTCTTAAAAATCTACAAACGGCAGAGAAACGTAATAGAGACCATACCACTTATATAAGTCGTGAAACGAAGTGGAGGAACAAATATAATAAATTAAGGGCAAAATTGCAAACAGGAGGAACCACGCTACAGGAGAGAATTAAGAGCCAGTGAATGTGCATGCCGATGTGGATGTCACAAAAGCCAATTGAAATTATTTCTTCAAAGATGATGAGAGTGCTCCGTTCGGCGTTGGCCCAGGTCAATATTTTTTTAGCCCGGTTTGCCATGGGGCATAACGCCGAATTGAAACTACATGTTTAAATTACATGATTTACACGTTTCGTGCAGACACTGCAACGGCGACTTATGAGATGCATTGTTCATGAGTCATCGTTCTTGGTATTCAGGTTGGTCCCTTCTCAACTTCAACACCACTACGTACACTTTCGAGGACTGCATTTGTCGCAGGGCACGTGCAAAGTAAATGGCGGGCGTCGGCTGCAGACGGAGGAGGGGAGCGAGCTCCGGTAGTCTCATATGCATCGCCTGCTGAAGGCACAACACTGGACAAAAGAAAAGTTGCGCTAGCTCAGCGGAAAGGCTGCTTACATTAACAGGCAGACTACGACACGCGCGACTTGGCATTTGGGTGACTCTTCTTCAACACGAATATCATTCCGTGGATGAATTTAACTGACCTGCATATATATCTACGATGTCAGCGAGGTTGTAAGGGGCGATTCTTGTCTGCGAGTGCCCCGCCCGCAAACATTCGTGATAAATCTACGCATAAACTGGCGCTTCCGAGTCTCGCAGCTCGCTTCCGAAGAGCACAGCTGCGGTCGACCCGACACACCCGTCTGCGCAGATGGGCTTCCGGCATGGTAGCGCACGTTCGTTCAGCTGCAGCGGCCGCGAAGCGTTTGACCAGCTCGGCTGCGCGCGCGATGAAGGCGCAATGTTCCACGCTTGCGCGGGAAGGAGAAAGCTACACGTGCTGTACAGGACAGGCGTATTTACGAGCTCTTTCCGGACCTGCGTGGGAGGAATTCTCGCGCCGCAATCATCGACGGGGCAAGGAGCGCGAATCGGCTCTCCTGTACAATACAGACGAGGAGCGGCGCGCTTGTGTATACCGAGTGCGCGCGTCACGGCGATATAGAGGTCGCGAGAAGTGATGGATGGCATAGAACAGACGGCTTCCAGGGCCCCCAGCACCCCCCGCATTTCCCCAGCCTGCAACGCTCGTCGGAACTTCGCCGAGCTCGCTTCGCACGTCCGCGGAAAACGCATGCATTGTGGCCCCTTTTCGAACGTCGTTTCGTGAAGCCGCACAGTACAGAAGGACCCGCCACCGATAATTAAACGGGTTCCCATAGAAACAGAGAGAGGCCTCTTTTAATTGGTGAGGAGACATTTTGCCGAGCAATACGCCTAGCATGCTACTTTTTTATGACGAGGGTGATGCCTGCAAGCGCACACGCATCAGCATAGCGCACACGCACCAGCATAGCGCACACGCACCAGCATACACGAGTAACACGTGCACATGATAACGGGCACCTACAGTGCCTGTTACTCGATCTTTAATTATGGCAAATAAAAATGTCAGCCTTTCATACTCAGTCCTTTTTTGTTTACAAAGCTCAGCTGTAGAGTGGAAATACCGATATTTATTAAATATAAATCTGGATGCGAGCCGTTGTATATTATCAGTTGTTTAAGCAATTACTTTTTCTATAGGAATCCCATATTATTTTTCCATACTCAAAAATTGACCGTATTAGTGTGCCTTATAAGCCAAGCATTTAATTTCAGGGCTCGCGCTACTTAAGTTTAGCCGAAGTCTCCACAACGCTTTGTTGGCCTTGAAGCAAACGTTATCAATGTGCCAATTCCTTCTCAAATCAGAAGTTATTGATAAGCCCAAGTATTTGTGTTCCTCTACTCAGGTAAGCTTATGGTCATTTATACAGTACGTGTGTTCTATGATATTGCTAGACGCGTGTGGTATTTGGTTGAAGGTACCCAGCAGGGAGCGTCGACGGTGTCTTGCGTCGCTTGCATTTCTCACACGCAGCTACGTATCTTCGAACGGAGCGAGCAAGCCCTGGCCAAAAGAAGCGTCGGCGGATCCGGTCGTAGGTACGTGACACACCGAGGTGACCGGCAGTGGGGAGGTCGTGAAGTTCGTGGAGAACAGCCGAGCGAAGGTGTTTAGGGATCACAAGAAGTAATGCTGGGCCGTCGGGGTGAACGTTGTGGCGGTAGAGTACGCCATCTTGAAGTGTGAATAAGCGAAGGGAGCTGTCGGCAAGTGACGATTCCAGGCGGTCAATGATGACACGCAAGGACGGGTCACGGCGCTGCTCGTCGGCGACATGGACCAGTGGAAAAACAGAGAGAACGCAGGCGTCGGTGTCAGTATCAGACGTAGAGGTCGGGTCTTGGACTGGGTAGCGAGAGAGGCAATCTGCGTCCTGGTGTTGGCGCC
The DNA here is from genome assembly GCF_013339745.2 of Dermacentor silvarum. Taxonomy (NCBI): domain Eukaryota; kingdom Metazoa; phylum Arthropoda; class Arachnida; order Ixodida; family Ixodidae; genus Dermacentor; species Dermacentor silvarum. The sequence goes on along the minus strand of NC_051155.1, from coordinate 244,985,100 downwards.
CCGACTTGTACGTCACTGTGTAGGGATATTCTTGTAGTCGGAGAGCCCAACGACCGAGCCTACCAGTAGGATCCTTGAGCGACGAAAGCCAACACAGCGCATGATGGTCTGTGATTACTGAGAAGGGCTTGCCATATAAATATGGGCGGAACATTAAAACAGCCCAGACGAGAGCATGACATTCGCGCTCGGTAATCGAATAGTTGCGCTCTGAAGTTGTCAGGAGCCGGCTAGCGTAGGCTATAACGCGGTCGTGTCCGTGTTGTCGTTGCGCTAAGACTGCGCCGATCCCATAACCACTGGCATCGGTTCGGACCTCTGTAGGTGCGGACGGGTCAAAGTGGGCCAAGATCGGTGGATTGGTCAGAATCGTGATAAGGCGTGAAAATGCGGCAGCCTGAGGGGAACCCCACGTAAAAGGCACGTCTTTCTTCAGAAGTTCAGTGAGTGGTCGAGCGATTGCTGCGAAATCTTTCACAAACCGTCTGAAATAAGAGCAGAGCCCCACAAAACTCCGGACGTCTTTGACAGACTGAGGTATAGGAAAAGCTGTTACTGCTCGAACCTTCTCCAGGTCGGGTTGTACTCCGGAAGCATCGACGAGATGGCCGAGCACTGTAATCTGTCGGCGCCCGAAGTGGCACTTCGATTAGTTTAATTGGAGCCCAGCCTTGCGGAAGACGTCAAGGATAGCTGCGACGCGCTCAAGGTGCGTCTCAAACGTAGGAGAAAACACAAGGACGTCGTTGAGGTAACAAAGGCAAGTTGACCATTTGAAACCTTGAAGCAGAGAGTCCATCATCCGTTCGAACGTGGCGGGGGCATTGCATCTTCCTACTCACTGTCATCACAACTCACTTTGACTCATTTAAAGCCATCCGCCATTCACAGCACCATTTTTTTTTATTTCCTGGAGATTTAAGCTTGGTTCAATTTGATCAGAAGGAGTAGCTATCGTATTGTACATTGCGCAGTCATCGGCAAGAAACCGTATTGGAACCGTAATAGCTTTGGGCAAATGATTGATAAAATTTTTTTAAATGAGAAACGACCCTAATCCTTGACTTAGGTGTCTGCAAGTGGCACTCGCACCTCGGCGTTGGTGTACCCTGGTGTATTGTTTGGGCTAACTTTGTGTTTTCCTTGAGTACACAATACTTGACCCTGCGTCCTCATCGTCTACTTCCATGGTGAACGGAACGGGCGTGAAACCGCTACGCACAGAGGAGCGGGCGACGGAGCGAAGGAGGGCGAGGAGGGCAGGTGCAGGTGCGCGCCGGGAGAGGAGAAGCGAGAGAGGAGGGAACGACGTCACTCCTCCACTGTGTTAGGCAGGCATTAACTGTGTCAGGTGGTCTGTAGCTCTAATTAGCTTGTTTTTATTTTAAATAGTAATGAGAAGGTACCACTGGTTTCAGTGTGACGTCACTGATGACGCTACTTCTTGTCTTGCACGGGAACCTGTACTGATGCGGTGGGTATCTAGTGTAGGATTGTGTGCTTTGGTGTACGGTACTTGGACTTTCCTTAATTGTTTCTAATTATATCTGACACTTAATTTGCTCTTTACTGTACTCAACCTGTGCCCTGATTCATACCTATCATCGACCATAAGTAGAACTATCGATATCTACCTGTTTTTATTTTTCTATGATTTATCTTTAATTTCGTCCCACCTCTGTGAGAAACCGGAAGTCGGTCCCTAAACGGCAGTTGTTGCGCAGGAAACAAATAGTTTCACTCGGTGCTCGTGTCACTAATAAAAGAGGGCCCGAGAGACTCCTTTGGGGAACTCCGTAAACAACGTTAGCAGGTTTCAATTTTTAATCTTGAATTTGAACGTGCTGCTTACGATTGCAAAGATAGGAGGACAACCACTGTGTTATGTTGGAGTTCTTAAAGATACAATCAATTTTTAACAATAACTTCGGATGGGACACCTTGTCAAACACTTTCGCGAAATCTAAAAATAGTATGTCTTTCTGTCCGCGAGAATTCATTGCGGGAGAGAGATCGTGAGCGAGTCGGGCGAGCTGGGTAACCATAGATATATTTTTCGAAATCCATTTTGATGGGAAAATATTATATCGTAATCATCAAGGTATACCAAAAGATGTTTAGAAACAATAAGCTCAAGGAGCTTAGAGCATGTACTTGCAAGCGAAATGGGACGGAAGTTTTTACGTTCACTACTACTGCTGCTTTTGTGCACCGGTGCAACCTAAGCTGGCTTCCAAGCATCAGCAAAGCAACCACCCGTTATCGACGAGCGGAAAATTATTGTGAAGCACTTTAAAACCCATACTGCATACTTATAAAGAAACTCATTTGGTATTCCGTCTTGCCCTGGACTTTCGTTTTTGTCGATAGAAGCAGCAAATTTAAATTCACTTGTTCATTTATCGCGATATCACTTATAAGACGTGTGCCAGATGCGTCATTAAAGTTTGGCAATACTCCATCATCGTAGGTAAACACTGACGAGAAAAAGGAATTGAAGCTCCCAGTACGATCATGTTACCTGCAATAAGACGAGTATGTGCAGTTGGATTCACGTATCGCCAGAACTTTTCAGGTGCGTCATGCAAGAACTTTGTGAGTTTTACATTATAAAGTTGTCTTTTGATTCTTTGACAAGACGCCTCAAGTCCTGCCTCATAACCTGAATGGCATTCTTCCCCTCTTGACTACTTTTATTTAACATGCTTTCTGAGCAGGCGTTTACGTTTCAGACGCCTTCTGGGATTTTTCATTTTAGCGTTTCTTTTTTTTTTTACGCTTTGGAACGAATAGGTCCATGCATTATCCAACCACTCGCGAAACAAAATCCCATAGCACTTCCGTACTAGCATTTGAGTTTCGCAGAATAAGAAAAGTATCAAAGGAGTGTTCAAGCTTTTCTAGTACTGACAAGTCATCAGCAGCTGCGAAATTTAAAACTATTTCGGGATTGACTATGTAACCATATCTAAGGACAAAATGATCACATTATGATCTGATATACCCTAATTTATTTCACAGTTTTTAAGAATTACTTCTAGGTGTGATGACACGAATACCAAGTCGGAAATAGAGGATGCACCCATAAAGACACATGTGTACTGCAGACAAGATTTGATATAATCAAAACGGAAGTTCCGAAAGCTGCTCACAACTTGCTAATTCGATCCCACAAGGGGCGTGTGAGTCCCACTGAATTCCTCCTGGTAAGTTTAAATCCCCTAGCAGTATTATGTTGTCATCCTGGCACATATATATTGGAATCCATGAAACTATTTAAGTTGGTCGAAATCTCAACAGGGGAACCGCGGACTCTGTAGATGCCTCCAATGTACACTGGATGGTTATTCAGCTTAATCATTACCCAGACGGCTTCAATATCACCAGCATTTGGTGAAACCAGAAATATTATATCGCGTTTAATCATAAGTGCTACTTCCCCCTCCTCATTCGTTGCGATCTTTCCTTACATTATAACATGTAGCCCGGCGGCGTAACTTCGACATAATGCAGTACATCACTGTGTAACCAGGTCTCAGTGATTTGGTTGCTTATTTTTCCCCCAAGACCTCTAACCGTACTTCCTGGGAGCTCCACTCGGGTCGTCGCATCATCCCACCGTTTGTTGCAATGTCCAGTCAGTTTTGGTAAAGAAGTGGGACAACTATGCATTTTTACTGCTAGTTTGATGGCGCATATCTGTAAACCCATGCCGTCCTCAAAATTGATTTCACGTGGTTATGCCTTGCAAACTCACCGGCTACAATTCATAACTTGCAATATGTGCCGTAAAGTAATTAATTAAGAAGTAAATTAGTAGATTTTCATCAATTAGTTGATGATGTGTTTCGATTTCTCGGGCAAGTAATGTCCGCCTCTTTGAATAATCCAGCTCAAGGACTAGAATTATGCTATCGGCCACAGGCGATTTTTAAACATTCTGTAAAACTTCAAAATGATCACACGGCATAAGACCACGCAAACAAGGGGATAATAATCCGTTGGCCTGTTGAGGGAACTGTATACATACATATCTTCTTTGATGAGCGGCATCTGACAAGAGTGCAAGTTCCGTGGTGGTGTTGATGGTGCTCTTTCCACGTCGTTATTATCACATAATTACCAAGCGCATACTAACATCGTAACGTTTGCCATTGCTTCGAAGACAGCCTGTGACACCAGCATGTACAAATAGCGAGCCACGATGCACGCAGCAGTAATAACGGTGAAACATGCTACACACTATGAGCCAAAAAGCTGTGAACGACACACAACGTCGACAGTATAAAGGGAGTCGCGCAGCAAGGTTTTATGAGGTGTGCAGCTGGCGCGGTGGTAACGAAATTGCAGCCCCATTTCACTGCTCATCGAAATAATTCTACGATTACAACTACTGCTACAGCAACAACTCACAATAATAATAATATAATAATAATAATATCGAGGGAGGCACCTAACGCAACTGACCCCCCCCCCCCCCCCACCCACCCAAAAAAAAAAAACGAAAAAAAAAGGAACACTCATCTAACTAGAAGTTCATTCAGCGGAACGCGCAAGGATTTATTTACGCACCTGGCAAGAAAATTGTATCCCTCCTAATCGACTCATTCTTCAGCTATCGCGTTCATGGAAACGCCATTACGCAGCCGCCGAGATACTTGGTCATTTTTCTTTCTTGTGTTCTGCTTTTTTTTTTTTTTCCTCAGGCGTTTACCCCAAATAAAGAAGTATTGTGTTCTCTCAAGCCTCGGCCTCCTTCGCTTACTTGCCTACATGCTTGCCACCGCTGCTATGTGATGTCCGCCAAAGCGCATTAGCCACACGTGCAAGCAGATTTGAGTAAGGCTATAGCGTAGCCTTCGCATTAAAAAAATACAGATAGTTAAGTTTAAAGGCACCGTATATTCATTTCGTAGGTGCAGCAGCGGTATTCGCTTGCCACCAGTCCTCACACCACCCTTTTGTACCGAGTAGTGAAGAAGTACGCGATAAAAAAACAACAGCGGATGCACAAAATCCCAGTGAACCACACAGCTGGCGGCGTAGGAGGAGGAACACTCCCTCTCGGCACTTATCCCGACTACGTCAGCGGCAGTCAGCCCGCCGCGGTGTCCTCGTCACCGACACCCATTCTTGGAAAGCCAAACGGGGGAAGCGCGCGTATATAGTAAGCAAGTGCGCGTGTGTGCGCCGCGTGAGCTCGCTCTGTGTCAAGGTGCTTTCGTGGGCAGCCCCACGCCGGCAAGGATTCCGGCGGCGTGTAGTAGAGTAGACGCATTGCACGCTCGCAGCAGCCACCGAAGCCGCGTGCATAGCGAGGCCGACCTCCAACGCACTGTGCAAGGCATCCGCGGTGGCGCCGTCTGGTCGGGCGGCTACTGCACGTTCGAGCGCCAGTGAGCTTTGAGTGGGTTGAAAAAAAAAACTGGTCGCTCTTGCGATTTTAAGATCACGAGAAATAAATGCAATTGTGGCAGCGTTCGAGTATACAGTATCCAAAGTTCACCGACCCGAATCCTCCGAGGATGTTCAGGAACAACCCGCTCAAACTTAGCGGAGTGAATCAAGTCAGAAATAACTCTCGACAGAGCTTGTTCGTGAAAAAAAAAAAAAAAAAAAAGGGGGGGGGGGGGGGATGCAGAGGAGACGCCACTCCAGTAAGCACTAACCACGCTGTTGAATATACCGAATAGCTAGCGCGTGCTAGTCTCGACAGCGGCCGCACGGGATCGTTGCCGTGAGCATCGTTGAACTCTAGTATATAAACACAGGCCCATATATAAACAGCTTGGCAAGAGGCTGCAGTCTGACCCCAGAAAGCTAAGGCAACGAGCTCAACAATGGCGTCGTTTAGTCTGACATGACGGGCACGGCAGCTTCAATGATGACTAGCTATGTTAATGGCCTCATCCTTGCAACATGCAAAACAATGATCCAAACAGAAAAACAAAACAAGAGAGAAACTGGGCCACTTGATCACTCGATCACCGTTGTTTTCGCTCGACATATCTTGCTATCTAACACGTGTGGGCAACGCCGGGCCGGTCGACCAGTGTCCTCCACACCGTCGGCACGGGGTGCTCGCTGGCGTGACGGACTAACCAAAAACAAACAAGGGGGTTGCCTGCGCCTGGCCTAGTTACCGCGAGTATAATTAATCAGAGGAGCCGCCTCCCCACCGGAGGGGGGGTGCTCGCAGCTACTGCATTGTGGGTCGTCCCGACTGACCTGTTGCCGACTTCCGGCGCGTGCGTGGGTACGCCCCCTCCTCCGAGTTCAGCGGGTGTGCCGCCGCGGATGACGAAACGACGCCGCAGCAGCTTCAGGGGTGGCAGCAGCCGCGGGAGCTGGCAGTGACGAGAGTTCGGCACCGCCGTTGCTATCAGGCACCGACCTTGCTGGACCGACCGAGGCGGCAAGAATTCAGCCGCGCCAAGATTTGCAGCAGTCAGCCACAACTAGTCGCACTTGAGTTTACACCGAATTCACATCACCTTTCGTCGCACCAGTTTTGAGTTATCCAATCGGAAACGACGTGTTCGATTTCAGCTTGCACGGATTCCACGAACTCTCGACGGCGACGGCAATTGCAAGAGTGGTCGGAGTGCGCAGAGTCGAGAGCCTCGGCAAGACGCACGGCAGCGTATCGGAGCTTGTCGCCAACACTCAGAGCAGCAGAGCAAGGATGATGCACGACGTAAACGGGGCGAGAATGCGCTGCGTTGCTCACGTCAAGCGGCAGCACGGATCTTGGGCGTCGGAAAGAAGGCCGTTCTTCAGATGGACGCAGAAGCCGGGAGGCTGGAGAAGAAGCAAGAAGGCCTCTCCCCAGTCGCAAGCGCGAAGTTGGTATGGACGAAAGAAGAGCAAGTCGGCCTAGGTGGCGCCCGGAAAGTGAGTCGTGTTTGAGTGCCGGCAAGAGAGGCAGCGAAAGCGGCGTCGACAGTGTGAGCGTGCTGCAAGGAGTGGGTCTGGCGCGCGCGCTGAGGACTGGTGGGCCGAGTGCCCACGCCGTGCGCGCGCGCACACGACTCCGGCGACGACAACGGCGACTGCAAAGAAAGCAACGAACAAAAGCGAGAGGAGAGCCAGGAGGCCCGAACGGCGCGCAGGGAAAACAGTATAGGAGGAAAAACAAACGGGCCTGGTGGGCGGACCCGGGGCGCGCAGCTCGCGCCGCGTCAAACGCAGCCACCATTTGGCACCCGTGTGTGGGAGTGCTGTGTTACTTAGCGCGCCGCTCGACTACTGCGCTTCACTGTGGGCATGCCATAGGGTGCGCGTCAAGCGAGATAAAGCGCGTGGAGATGTTCTGCAGAGGCGCTATTCCTCACTAGTGTAGCAGAGTGAGTTCTAGATCGGTGTTCGTATTTGCCAGAAAGAAGTGGATTGACGAGCGCTGCGAGGCACCGCATCGTATACTGGCGTTAAGCTACTGGTATAGTCGTTCGTGGTATAGTCGTTCGTTAAGTCGTACGTTAAGCCTACTGGTATAGTCGCGACAGCGTATTTCGTCCCTTCACCCGTTCACGGCATGCTGGTAGAAGTTTCAAGTGCATGCATCGAGAACCGGAATGACCATTTATACGGGGAAGAAATTATTGTAAATGTTAGTAAAGTTCGCGTCACAGCCCTTCCTGCTGATGTTTACGGAGAACGTGATCAGTGAAGGAAATTAATTTTCGTTTTGATGTGGCCATTGCACAAGTCTTGCCACGGTACTCACGCACATGATGCCTTTATCAGAAATGTTCTTCAGCTGCGCGCATTGGAACGCGTAGTGCCGTTCCTCGAGTGAAGCGGTTGTGCTTTTGGCTAACTATCTACAGCTATTCGTTAGCTGGAGTTTCAGAAAGTTGCAGTTTGACAGTCCGCTCTGAGGCGGAAGACTGGAGACGTGTGTCTTGAGCAAATGGCACTTCGTAGGAATCGCGCACGGGTGTTACTGAATTGCGTCTACTTTCAGTAGAGGTGCGGCGTTAATTCAAATAGCTTCTAGCCTTACCTTTCATTTCAATCATATCCACTTAATGCAGCAAGACCTGCTAGCTAGTAGCAGGGCAAAGCACTTCAGTCTATATCTCCTTTCTATAATTCAGGTGCTTTTGTAAACCAGTGCTAAGCGGGAAAGGAGGAATCGTTTTTCTCGGCAACCACTGCACCGAATTTGATGAGATTTATTAAATTCTAAAGAAAATTTTGAAGTCTAGTGACTGTTGGAAGCGGATTTTTACAGTGAAGCTGTTATGGCTTGTACACGCTCGAGCCGCCCATCACCACAAGCTGCACTGCACGCGGGCGGTTCAGTGGCTCACTCTGCGATGGTCGCGCCCGGCAATAGCAAAAAACTCTCATTGACCGTATGCTGTATGTGCGAGTGAAAGCGTGTATCGTAGCCACCATAAGGCCATGGTCCCTGTGGTCACTAAATAAATGAAAACCACCGGATCATACATATTTCTCATTCTTTAATAGTTAAAATAACCAATTGCACCATCGCATCTTAATACATAGTCATAATTGGAAATACATAATTCCTACCACAGTACTGCTTCGCTGGTCTTCCATCCCCACCCCAGTGGAAGGGTTGACAGTTTTTACTTATGCCGTCGATTCTTTAAAATAAAAACTACTAGAAATTGCAAGATTTCTAAAAACAAAACTATCAAGTTTGTAACTCTCACTCAGCAACAAAAAATGATATCACAATTCTGAAAACTGCTTTTAATAATACACAGAGAGCGGACAAACTTAATATATTGTACATCTCTGTGAAATATATTACTAATTTGTGAACAGGTACATTGCAACACCTTGATAAACACTGTAACAGTGTCCAGGAGTCCAGAACGGGTGGAATTACTTCTGACATACAGGGACATTCTAAACAATTATAGCAAGTCACGTTCGATATTCGTGCCACCATCGCCGTCTTACGCGCGAAAGGAAGAGGTGCACCTCCGCCGCCTGCAGACACGCATTTTCTGAGCCTTCAAAAACTGCACCGCTTCCATCCGGACCTCTATGAAGACCCTTTTCCCGGGTGGGGCAGCCCGCCGACAACCATGTCGCACGGCAGTGCGCTGCTCCCCTATTTCCTCCCCTACCTCCTCTCCTCCTCCTACTCACTTCTCCCACTCACGCCATCAATATATATAGGAGCCCCCGACTAGCCCGCTGCCCCCACCCCCCTTTTGAGCAACAATAAAATGTTTCTCTATCTATCTACGGTAAAGAAACATTAAATTATCAAGTCCCTGCAATCATAAACCACTATTCGTGTCATGAAGAATGCGATTTGTCCCCAAAGTGCTTTAAGAAGGTCATCAACGAGTTCCTTGTTGAAGACAAAAAGAATGAAGGAAATCTATTAAAAACATAAGGTTTTGCTTTCAGTCAATGTCCTCAGTGTATCTTACACAAATATTTCCCTTGCGATAGTTAATTTAGTTACAATAATACATGGTGCTACATTTATTTTTTGCGTGTATGAAAGCGTTTACAATTATTAGTTTCTTTTTCAGCGCACATAGCAAACATAACACTTTATTCGTGGTATTGAAAGTGTTTGCGCATACCAGACTAATTTGATAGCGTTATTAAATTATTCATTCTTCTTTGTTGTGTATCACAATCATACCACTGCTTTTGTTGTTTTGCTGTACTGTTAAATTTGATGTATATGCTGTGGTTCATGCAGAGGTTTGCGCACTGTGCCAGCTAAGTACGGATAACCGAGGCCCCGTCAGGTGCAAACCCTTCTGTCTCGGTTCCTTCTTTTGCTTGGAAAATAAACTTCAAACTGAAAAAAAAAAGAAATGTATTTTATGTGATCTGTTTATGAGCTGTCGGCCTTCATCCAGGTTCCAGACATAGAACAAGCCTAGATGGCCGCCATAGCAAAAGCAATCACGCTGCCTTTCCACCGAACGACCAACATCATAATTCGATCAGAGAGCCAGGATGCATGCAGAGCTTTCCATGCCAATGCACTGCCCCTACCACATCCTCCGTGAACTACAAGCCTATCTGCACAAACATCCCAACATTAGTGTCTCAGTCGAATAGCTATACATATATACCTGGCCACCAGGGAATTGGAGAGAACGATAGAGCTCACGAGCACTCCGGAGGTGAAGTCAATCCAGGACCCCCTGGCCCTTGGCCAGCAGGCAGTCTTAGCATGAGGACTATCCGAAAATGTAACCGCAAAGACCGACTCACTGTTCTACACAAAATTCGAGAAGAGGCAACCTTGTGACTTTCCCCATCATGTATATTTAACAGAGCAGACGCCACACTTATCAGGTAAGCACAAACATCCTCTCTTCCCGTGGCTTACATTACACACCATATGCAAAGCCTTCCTAGACGACACCGATGCTCTCACTGCCAGGGCTATTCCAATACTGAGCATCAGCTCAGGGCTTGCTCCCGCATTCAACGCGCACTACAGGACATCTTTTCTGCCCTCCCAATCCGACATCATTCCTGGGACCATGGAGGAAGGAAACCCCAGGAGAGGCCATGGCCAGCACGAGCGTATTGGAGAAGGTGTGGCGGAAGTCACGTGCCGTTTTTCGCAAAGGAGCACTGGGATGGGTACCCCAAGTGTCAACGTTGCCATGACAACCGCGCTCCTTAAGCTTCGCTGCTGCTCTCGGTCTCTGAAAAGTGAGATAAGATTTTTCCGCCGGTGTCTTTTCCGCAGCACCTTTTGTTCGCGAGAAAAGCTGACTTTGGGGTTTGGTGTGTAAGCTTGAAAGTTGTGTTTTGGGTCTGTGAGTGCGAGTGTCGGCCAGCAATAGATACACTCAAGCAATCACGGCGCGGATATTCGTTGTCTTCTTCAACGTGCCACGGAAAAACACAGGAGCGCGTCTGCTTCACTAAAACTGCTGCAGAAGTTTTGTAGGCTTTGTTTTGACGCGCGTCAGCAGCACACACTTCCGGCGGCTCGTAACAATGCAAGTTCAAATTTCGCGCCCATCTGTTCCGGCGAGCTGCAGAACCGCTGATTGGAGGCGCAAAGAGAGGTGGCACACCAACATGGCTGCACTTCCGGCTTCAAAAAAGTGACGTCAGGTCCTCTCCTGTTTTGTTTCCTTCCTCCATGCCTGGGACGAATGGATTCCTCCCCCGAAAGCTTACGACGAAAGAAAGCTCATAAGAAAGACCTCTTGATCTCAAAGACTCCTATACAATATGTAGACTCCGGACCTGCAGCAAAATAAATGTTTAGCTCTCTGTCTATCTCTCTTTCTCTCTCATCCATTTATGTGAGAATTACTTTATGTTCCGAATTGTTTGTGATTTCTGTTGTGAACGGCTGTAGTGTATTTAGGTCACCTGGCTGCCTGAATTTTTTGTTCTTGTTACCTTTATTTTGTGCGGTGCCGGCTTGTTACGTCATATTTAGTATACATTCGTTGTATGCGAAAAGAAGTGGCCGGCGCCACCCAAAGGCGCCAACATCTTTTAAATACCATGCATTAAAAAACAAAGAAAAAAATGGATCATTACAAGATTTAGCCCCTGATTTCATACAGATCATTGCATCTTCGTCTTCGAGGAAGTATGTTGCGAAATCCCTGTGCGCGGGCATTGCTCTGCGCCTATGAATTCCATGCTAAAATAAAAGCAAGAGAAATTTTACTTTTTGGCGACATCCATTATGCGAATGGCTTCCCGGTCGGTTGTACATCAGAGAGTCCAGATTCAACGTGGATACCTTGGCCGCTTGAGAATCGTTCATGTATAGTGCTAAAATAACTCTGTCTGCTTGCGCAACCACTCGTGCGCCACTGAAGAAACATATCGGCTTTCTTTCATCTTCGTTCAATTGGCTATGCTCTTCAGCGGACCGAGGATGTGAAAAACTATTTAGGCAAAGTCATGTCAACCTTGCCGTAAAGCAAGCCTACAGAGCCAGACGCCCTAGGCAACCGCTATCTTTATTTGAGTTTGATTAGTCTGCGTACTCCTCTGGCACTCAATTTTTAGCTCCTTATGAATGATATGATGAGGTAACCTATCCATGCTGCTTAATTCATATGAATTCCACCGAGTCATCTGTGACGCGCTGGATTTACACGTCAGGCTTTAAAGGTACACTAAAGAAGACAAAAAAATTATTTGAGCTATGCTAGTGAATGACCCTTCCACAATACCAGAAAAGCCACTCTTACGCCGCGAGAAGACGCTTGGGAAGCCTTTTAGAAAAGATGCAAGAACGACAGGCCGGTGGCGACGGATGGCGGCCTTGAAATTCCCGCCTGAGCTCACCCTGGAATCACGTGTATTTTGACGGCGTTTGCTCGGGCCTATAATTTTTATCCATAAGAAATTAACTAAATTGTATTCTAAAAGAGTCAGAAACTGAACTTGAGAAGTTTTAAGAACTTTTACTGAACCATAAACATAAACATAAAAAAGGGGGAAAATTGCAATCCGTGGACATTACGTTATATTGACGTACAGGCTCCCGGGTTATGGCACGAAATTCAAAGGTAAAACTTTGACCATAATTTTTTCTTCTAATAATGAGCCTATTATCGCGAAGAAATGAGAGATCTTCAGGAATGTTTTATCAGTCTAAATCGAGTCAGTGTTTCTTTATGTGCCCTTTTAAACGGTAGCAAAGTTGTATTTTCTGGCTGCTGTGACCTCGATACCCGGGCAGTCGGGCCAACGTCATCGTTTCGCAGCTCTACATCTCCGGCAAAGACAAGCACCGGACGCATTTTTGTCATGTTGATCTTTTAATGTGGCTTTGGGAGCAAGATTTTCTGCAACGTTCTCAATGTCACGCACCGGCTCATACATTACTAGAATCGAGGCAACAAGTGTCCGGTTGCATTTGCCTAGACGAAACAGACACGTGAATGTAAGAAGGAAGCAGATATAAATATAAAATAATAGCATGGTCTAGCAGCAGCCGCCATAATTTCCTTCCGCATATCATAGCCTATCGTTTGACTGCCATCTGCGCAGACTCGATGCATCCGCAAGCCACGCTCAGAGTGCCCATGCGACGGGAGGCAATATGCAACCAGAACAAACGCGATGGGTTTACGACGCACCCATAACAGCCAGACACAACACCAAACCTAAAAGCAAACGAGCCGCGGGACGCTGTGTGCATGGTCTTCCATTTCGCCTGACCTTGACAGAATGAGGGGCCAGGGGAATAAAAAAATAAATTGGGTCTAGGAGAGCGTCAGCGCAGAAGGGAGTCGACCTTGAGAAGCCTTCTGTTACGGGATCAGAAAAAGCGAGAAACAACAAAGGCAGATTGCAACCCGCTTGTTTTCCGCATTCGGGTTTGGAGCGGAGAGCGAGGGGCCCACGTGCGACAGTCGTACATTAGAGCGGCCTCACGCTCGGGAAGTGGTCGACCGGCAGGAAATAAAAGATGATGGGTTTCGACTCTGCAGTTTCGACGCACAAAGGAACACCGAAGGGTGCTAGTGAGGTAACGCAGACACGCGGCTATGATAATGCAGAAAAAAAAAAGGTAACGCAAGCGCGCTAGCTAAACAAACGACCTAGAGTCAATTCGGTGGCGCCATCTAGCGAAGTGAAAAGAAAAAGGGCGTGGTGGCCTCCGTGCTTGCACGCAATCATTGCGCGCAGGTTGGCAGGTGTCCAGGTGTGTCTTTCGAAAACGTACGACTCGCGGCAAGCGTGACGAGCGCTTGGTTATGCCTCTTGATTTCTTCTCTTTTCTAGTCGCCGTTTCCGCTGAGAAATCGGCATAGTGAAACGGGGGGACGACTACATGATGCGAGTTTTATGCAGCGAGCTAGGGTGGAGCGTATCCACGTATACGCAATTTGTATGCGCGGGACGCGCTTGTCGAACCACTTTCCGCGGCAAAGCATGCAGCAGTGTTAACGGGTTGCACTTGTTCGGCCTCCGGCATTAGCGAAGTGCATTTTATGTGTCTTTTCACTGTGCCTATTCACAGATAGGAGAAGGTCGTGTGCAATTACCGGCCTACGGAAACGACATTTGTTCATTGCATCATGCCTTTAAATGCGCTGTAATGTGCTAGTGGCCTTCAATTTGCGCGGTAACTTATATAAGGCACAGAAAAATAAAGCTATCATTCTGATTTTTTTTTTTTCCCAGTGAGGATGGTGTTATGGGGAAAGAATGAGAGATGCACGCACGCAAACACGAATTGTGGAACACAGCACGCCATTGGCAACGAACGTTCTCTGGTACTAAGGTACTAATATACTAACGCCTTGTACTTGGAGTATGACAAAGCGCAGGTTCGAAGCGAAAAGTGTCGTTGGGCGCACGAATATACGGAGAGCAAGGAGTGATATTTCTAGCAACTAATGGTATTCTCTCGGCGGCAATCTATGACATTCCTCACTATGGCAATAGCAGTGCCATTAGCTGCTTACGTTATGAGATCGGTACTTGCGTCAACACCCACGGTATTCTATAGGAAATTGGTATTCAGGGATATTCATAAGAACTTCGCACGCAAATGTGGTATCCTAAGAGGAAAAAAGTTCTTACGAACGAAAATCCTCGTGAACAGCGTCTCTCTCAGATTCTTCAGCTATCATTTCAGTTTAGGCTATCCAATCCTCGAGGTATAAATTAAACAGCTATGTCTGCACGTTCACCAAAAATATATCATTGAGCAGAGAAATGCACTGGGCCTTTGTTTAATGTTATATCCGTGAGCGCAGGTCCACGCCCATGAGATGACCGGAAACACTCACCCGTCCTCCACCATCGGAGTCGTCCGTTGCGTCTCCCTGCACCTGCGAACAATAAGCGGCAGCAGCTTCAGTTTAGTGTATGAGTAACGCGAAGGGCGTTCACGACGCATGCCAAGAGCACTGCGTAAACAACCCTAGACAAGGATGCCTTCAGAGCTACAGATGACTGCACCTGTACTGCACGCATCCAATAAACGCTCCGCACTGCAGTTATCTTTTCGTCCGCCTTGACCCTTCTTCACGGCTTTCGCACAGCAAATAAAGTAGTGTAGCTTTTACTGCGCGACCAGAGATACGCAAATTATGTGTTTTTACTAAAACGTTATTGCTCGTATGCTGTACGTGATGCTTGAATTGTCGGCACTCCTCGTTTATTGCGTCGGGTGACAAGGAGCAGTCAACGCCACGTCCGAGAGGCGCTGCCCTCTTTCGTATGGATGGAAATAAAAAATCAGCAAAATATCAAGTGGGACAGTTTGTAAGTTCGGTAATAGCCATGTGTCATTGTTAAGGAAGCATTAAAAGAAGCACAGCAAGAAAAAGTTGAAAACTGAAATGTTTTATTTATTGAAATCATGGCCTCTTTATTGTGAGCGTATGTACAGGTAACAAACTGAAATTATTTTATGCACGAATTTTAGGTGATGATGACCGTTGACACCTATATAAGCGCCAGGTACTCCTTTTCCCATACAAAGTCTACTGTTTGATTTACACTTATATGCTTGCAACTGTTCAACAAAGTTTTCAAAACAGAGCATAGCATAGCCATTAAAAAAGCATTTCTTTTAATCGTGACCTGGTTGTAGAGGTGCATCGAGTTGGTTCCGCAGACAAACTCCCTGTGCACGCGGTAACCCCAGGTAGCATGCTTTGGCTATATGAAGAGGCTGAATTTATTGACGGCACTTCGTTTCAAAAAGTCCCGTAGAGAGTACGTAAGCGCTGTGGCTCGATTATGCGAATTAGATTTCAAACTAAGATGTGACTCTTCAATTATACTGTTTTGGATTTTTTCCACAAACGGGAAGTTCTTATTCGAAGTGAACAACACAACGAAAAAAAAAAAAAAAACGTAAACTGCGAAACCGTGAATTCAGTGCACAATTGGAATTTCGGTGTTTTGTGCGCTGTTTATTGTTTCATCGTAATCCATATACATCAACCGGTCATTATAATAAAATAACTTCGCTTAGGAAACGTCGTTTAAAAAGAACGTAATGTTATTAATTCGCGTGCTACTTAATGTCAACCATGGATTACCATCGTAATACAGTGTTCTGCGGAACCAAGATCGACAAATAAAGTAACGGAACACTGTGTTCAATGTTACCATCTGCATATGTTTGGATAAGGGCAAGACAAGTGACAACTTTCTTTCCTTTTTCTCTTCCAAAGACAGTCATTAAATTTCAGCACGGTTTAGCAATACCCTTAGCCCGTAGAAAGACATGACGCCCACAGGCAACGCTCAGACGAATAAGGCCGGTGCGGACAAAGTATTTCTTGCGAAAAATTAGGCGCATATGATCGTCATTGTGCCCTGCATGCAGTGTACTAGAGGAAATAGCGCAAGCACTTAATCTACTATTGCAACCTCATTACACTCCAAATGACCATCCTAGTACCAGAACTTAATGTATCTCACGGATCGCATCTTGAGCTGCATGTACTTGGACCATGGACTGCCGGTGTGTCCTACGCAATACACAGACGTTTTTAAACTTCTCTGCGAGACACTGGTCTCAATGAGGTTCTTTAACTTTAGATGCTCAGTGTGATGTGTTTTGTGCGAGTCACTTTTCCTATGTGTATCACTGCATTTATCACTCGACATTTGATTCGTAGAAGGCTACAGCGCGGAACCGACGAAGACGAAGACAGGATAGGCACACAAAGAACACAGACACTGCGCTGTGGACTAGGAATGAATGCGTGCCTCTCCTCTCTTCGTGTGCTTCGGTTCCGCGCTGTAGCCTTATACGATGTTCAACCAACAAGCCCAACTGGATACTCTGCTCGACATTTGCCTCACTAGAACTGAAATTCGGGCTAGTTGGTTACTCACGATCGTCAAATAACAGCGCGCAAATGTGTATATCTCTTCTACGTTTTACCCTCTTTTTTTGAGCGCTGTTATTTGACGATCACATTTTAATACCTGGTGCAGCGCATGCTACGCGTGCCACCAGGCAAACCTCGCCAGTTTTGAGAACCTTCCTCTCTCTCTGACGCACACAGGTCGTCCAATATTTTTATCAAGTTTCCTTCGCACTGGCGAATTATAATTTACAAATCCGCAAAAGCCACTTATTAATGGAACGGCAGCAAATACACTAAGCGCTAACTGAAAACTGATAACAAATTTCTTAGCGACGCCCCTTAACGAGCACTAGAGCTCGATATGGACTCGAAATCGGTGCAGTTTCCGGCCTATATTTCATCACAAATTCCTGTTTTATACTATTCTGTTCTGTTCCCTGCTATGTTCTATCATCGAAAAGAGCTAGACACCGCAGACATTTCGTGCGTATACATTTCTTTGCTTGATCATTATGTGAAAGCTGGGCTTCGACATATATACTTGTACCAGCTGCTTCAGAGGCACTGTCATCATGGTGCGTTGAGTGACACGGTAAGTGTGTGCTGCAATACTGCATACTGAACGTTCGCAATTTCGCGCCGTATACAATGGCACATATGAGCGACATCAGTAGTAAAGGGCCTCCTGCTGAGGACAGCGCCCAGGAGGAGTTATTAGCTACTAGGAGAGCGATACCGCTCTCCCTTTCAGGCAGTGCATATATCTTCCATCACATGACTAATGCACGCTCTGCGACCACCTTAAAAGGCACGACGCGGTAGTTTCCTAGCTACGCTGCGGGAAACCCACTCTCGGTCATTAATTCTACCGTCGCGGTGTGCCTAAAAATGCCTTCTAAATTTCTGAAAACATACAAGAACGAGACGCCGCGCTCTCGCTACTTCCTTTAGTGCCTTTCCACGAACGCCGGAGATACATCGGAGATCGGGAGTGCGGTCATCTTTTGCCAGAAAACGTTGCAGCGAGCGGAAGCAGAGCTGAGCCTACCGGAATGCAGGGCAGAGCTAATACCGTTCTCACTAGAACCGCGCAGCGCTCTGGCAGTTTGGCTGGCGCCAGCTATAATCAGCTCGTTCGATCACAACCACGTTTCGTGCCTAGCCACCATAGCCACTTAGAAACTACCATTCATGCTAACCAACGATGCAATAGTCAATGCGACGTCTCGGATGAATCAACGGCTATAGTGGATGGTTAGCGTATTGCCATTTCCTGCCGATCCATTGCACTGCGAAGACTGTCGAGTGAGGTGCCAGTTTCCCGCCATTCACAATGCTGCACGGATTTCGTGTGCGCAGGGGAAAGAATTCGTCGCCGTGCATGGGCACTGTTGTCTGTTCTGCGCTCTCGCACAATAAGCTTCCAACCTCCTTGCTCAAGGCACTGACCGCGTCACACAAGGCGGAAGAAAATTCTAAAGCAGCTAGAACGGGAAGCGTCAAAACCCAATGGAGAGAGAAAACAATAACAGCCTCGCGGGTTAAGTCGGTAGTGCGCGTAAGGAAACGTTCAGCCTATAATAACCTCCTCCCCCTTCCTCATTTTCATTTATTTTTTCTTCAATTTCTTTCTTTCTATCTTACAATGCTGTCTCCGCCACCCCCTGCCAACGCCTCTCTTTCTTTCTTTTTTTTTTTTCTTTTTTTTTCTTTCTTCGGGAGTGCTAGCCCGACGATTCAGAGAAGGTCGTCGTGCCACTTCGGCACGTTACGCCTGGGCGCCATTCGAGACAAACGCGGACGTCTTCGACGCGCTTGCGGGACCTGCTCTTTGTTTGTTCTGGCCCGTACGTGACGCCGCAGCCAACGCTACAGGCGAAGGTCGGCGTGACCTGTCACTCAGATAGTACGAATAGCAGCATGCCGGAAGCCGAGTGGAAACACGCCTTCTGGTCGCGCAGCTGTTCACGAAAAGTAAGCATAGGCCACCGATCACATTCCGATTCACGGCCGCGGCAGACTGGGAAACGTAGCGAGTCGCCAACACATTCGGGCCACACGGAGCAGGTGCAGGGTCTATTAGAACAGCGAATTACGCGAGTTGGTATAAGTTCATGGCGTGATTGCAGCGCAAAGCACCGAAGTGCGGGAAGATAAACGTGAGGTTAGCGGAACGAAGAACAAACGCGAGAAAAAAAAAAAATCACATGGGGTGTACTTACGCTAGGATATAAATTATCGTGTGCACCAGAAAAGAGTGAGTGTTACACACGCCCTGTACTGATTGTGTGCCTTTCGCTGCTCTTTCTCTGCACTTATGCCTCCGCCGTCATCATCGCGTCGTCGTTATCGTCTCGCATCTACCACAGGCGATTTTTAATTATATGGGAACTTAATGAGCAAAAGCCGGTTTATCTCCTACCATCAAAATTTTCTAGTCACTGTCGCTGATTACTGCTGCAACCACTTGGTAAACAAAGGGTGATGGGGACGGAGGTACGTCCGCCTTCTATGCTTCGGTGTGGTGTGGAATAGCAGGAGTCCACGAGTAATTGCGATAACGCTACTAGAACGCATATGGGAGAGCTAACGGCGCCGACGCCCGAGAGCCACCTGATAGTTCCTCTACCTCGCGTTCGGGTGGAGGAACTGCCGGCGGCTTTTGCAAGGATACAGGTCCGCCTGCAGCTAACAACACTCCATCTCCTCCTCATTGGTATAACGTTCAATCAGCCCGTGGTGAAGCTTTTCCGATCTATTTATTTGATAGAGCTACCGATGCACGCGTGTGTATCATAACTTAAGTCTGTCTTAACGGACTTAACGTGTCCTAACGAGTTTTGAGCCAACATCGGCATGTTTCCTTCGCTGCTCGCTTTTTCATGGAAGCTTAAATTCCGCGAATGCACGCAATGCTAAAAAAAGCAAAAAAAAAAAAAAAAAAAACAACAGGCAGACTCATCTCCGGTTGATATCTACGTAAAGTGAAACATTCTTGGTGTGATTGGATTATGAAACGTGTGTGTGTGTTTATGAATTGTGGTTTTCGAGGTGTAGATATTAGTAAGAGGAGCGTGTTATACGAAAGAATCATTTTGTTTGCAGTAAATTATAAACAGGCCGGATATTATATACACATATTTACATGCAGTATGTAAAATGCCTTTTTTTATATGATTTTATATATATTTTTTCAAATTTTCAGTGGTGTTCATAGTGTCGTGTTGCACTCGTGGTGTTTCTGATGCGTCGGTTTCTTCTAGTGCAACTGCGGAGCAAAACGCGCTGGCTTATCTACGAGAAAGTATGTTTGATGCCGCTTGTCGACGCATGCGTCCATGGCGTATTGGTTTCACTATCAGGCTTGTATGCCAGAGATCCTGTGCTTGAATCCTGCCATCGGACAATTTTAATTCAGAGCGATAACTCTATACTACTCCAGGTACATACCCAGTGAACGCCTGGTTTCGTAAATATGACCTTCAAGCTTAGCCAAGGTCAAACTGGCACTTAGTCTGCCACTACCAGCGGCTGCCGCGTACGCCGCGCGGGCGCCCACATCTTGAAAGCGATCTGCGATGTGGACAAAGTGCGCCGAGTGCTGGTAGCTTCGTATGCGCTGTGCTTTCGACGCTTAGTTCGCGTTGAAGGGAGACGCAGCATGAAGGTCAATTCGCTCGCTGCTACTGCCGCGCCGAGCAGCGTCTGTGTGTTGTCTTGTGGTGCAATTGTAGATGCGGCAGTTGCTGACGGCGCCGAGCAGCGTCTGTGTGTTTTCCCAAAGCAAGCAAAATCGTGCTGTCGCTCGACAAACTTGGTTTAACTGCATTCAACCACGGCAAATGTTTTAATGTTTACTTAATTATCTATAACACTGTACTTTGTTGAAAAGGATGAGCTTGCAAAATCACAAAGCCATCTGAAGCCAAATGAACGAAGTTTAGGCAAATCCATGCACTGACCACCAATCCCGTCCCGTGTTGGCTGAATCACTCTGCTTGCAGCCCCTGCAGACACTAGCGCCACTGTTCCCTCTGGTAATTACTGTATGAAACTCGTATGCTTGAAACTTTAAACTCTGAAACTACTTCTTCGCTGCACCGTTACTATGACGGCGCCATCCCGTTAAACGCGTTCGGCATTAGAGGCATGATACGTACGAAAATGTGCCTGGAACTCGGCAAGAAATCTTCGCTTTAAAGAAAAGGTGGCGGAATTTTCTGGCTTATTGGCTCAAAAGAGGCGAGCGAGATTAGGCATGTTGCCTGGCACCAGTAGTGTTTTCCATTGGGAGGCCTTTACTATAAGAAGCAGGATACAATTTGTGTTCACAGGCCGCACATTTGGACGGGGCCACAGTATATAGGCCACAAACGTTACATGCCACCGCAGGCCCATCATTCGCGGTGATGAGGACATTTACGCAGCGACAGGTGCGAGGTGGTTGCCACGCAACGCACGCGTTTTGGAACCACGCTCGCGGCAATTGCCACTTTTTCCTTCACGTAGGCACCCCGCCCCTCGCTTATCCTTTCCCCACCCGTCAATAACCGCGCGCGTCCAACACGTCCCTCTCTCAGCGCCTTAAGCACCGAATTTTTTTTTAACGCTACCGTTTCCCATTAAAGCAATCGATCCCATGAGAGAGTTTAAGCTGACGTGCTTGAACGCGGCACCACTATCGGAGCCGCCTCACCTTCATCTAAAGCGTCTCTTCGGGGAATGGGACATGCAATGACGAGCGCCATGTGAAAAAAAGAGAGAAAAGCATTAGGATGAACGCAACATTTTTAGTAACTTGTTTGGGCAGTAACTCGCGTATGTAATGCGGTCCTGTACAAAGGGTTCCGGGCCAGAGACCGCATTTTCTTAACTTTTGACTGGTTGCCCGAATGTTCTCGTTTGAGCACCCGGATAACGGCTCTGGCTTTTGGCTCAAGGTCACTTGAAGGTCGCCGACAACGAGAGCTAAACGCTCCCGTTGCCTAAGGAATATTAAGCTGAATGAGGAATAGAAAGCTGTCTGAGGAATATTAAGCTGAATATTTCATGCTTAATATTCCTCGTACTTATCTAGTGTTCGGATTGATGATACAGGGAGCGTATTCAGTGAAACGCGCTCAGTAGCTGTCTGCGGTTGAATGCATCACGAATGCACGCCACGCTTTGGACCCCAAGCACATGACATATGTGGCTAAGATTGCTTATCGGCTAATGATGCGTGCCAGTCACCAAGCTACAACATTTGTTCGTATCCCGGCTTATAGACACTATTTTCGTCGCTGACCGATCGCATATCTGTCAAACTGAATTGTTCTACAGGCTGTAAACAAAGAATGACGTGCATCAGCCGCTACCTATTCTTGTTCTTTCTCAGGTCTGTACTATGTTTTCCACTGGCGTTAGCTGTCTGTATTCCTGCCGTTTTTCTTCATTCTAATAAACTTCCCCCAGGCAGGGTGACTATGTCTGTTAACATTGGCGTAGTTTTCGCATTCACTATCTCCAAGTGTCAAAGATATTTCCACGCAAGTGCAAAATCGGACATCCGGGACAGTAAAAGCTAATATGGCTCACCTGATTATTTCAAGCAGGCTAGGTGACTGTTTGTCACCGTCCCATTTCAAAGGGATGCCATTAAATCATCATCATCATCATCATCATCATTAGCATCCTATCGTGCCATTTGAAACGCGATGCAAACTTTGCATTGCAGTTCCGCTATATTCCACCAGTTGTCCCGACATGTTGAAGTTGCATATAGCAGTTGCATGCTGCATGTTGCTGGATCTAGTTAACTCAAGCAGGCTAGGTCACTATTTGTCACCACCCCGTTTCGAAGGGGACGCCAGTGAATCATCATCATCATCGTCAACAGCGACGTATACCGTGCCACGGGTCGAGGGATGTGACATGTAAGCCACGTAGTCTGGATACCTGTGTTTCTCTTCGGTGCCCGTGTACTCTTCGGTACACGTTATGGCGCATCCTCGCAAGGCACGAACCACTACTGAAAAAGCAAATCGTAGAGCTACGTATGCGGCTGCAACCAAGCATCGGGCTCGGCAGACCGCTGTACAGAGAGCAACACAAGCCGCAGCTCACCGTCGACGCTGGGCGGACAGTTCAGATCGTTCCCGTGAAAACTATGCGAAGGGACTTCGCCTCGAAGACCCTGTAATGCGCAGTGCCGAAAATGGAGAAAGAGAGAGAAAACATTTATTCCTAATGAGGTGGGGCGAAAATGGAGCTCCTATGGAGCCGCTCCTAGGACCAGCTTACGCTGTGACTGTGCTGCGTGTGCCGCGCAGGCCTGTGACTTTTATTATTATTATTATTATTATTATTATTATTATTATTATTATTATTATTATTATTATTATTATTATTATTATTATTATTATTATTATTATTGAGATGAGAAGGAAGAGGAAAAGGAGGATCTTGATGAAACCCCTGTGAACACGAACAAACTTGAATTTGACGGCTAATAACACCCACTGAAGCCTGTTTCGCAGCGTGCCCCGGAAGAAACCAGCAAACAACAACACCTCAACGTGTAAAGCGCTGGTTCCGACAGCAGGTGAGCGACGCCAGATGGCGTAGCCGCTGCACTTGTGTCTAGTGCGATCGGCGCCTGCACGGCCGTAAACATTCGCTGCCGACAAAACATTTGCACACCGTCGGTAGGAGGCGCTGCCGCCAAAAAAGTATTACATAGGCGGATGTTGCCGGCACTCCCCGCATAGTTATTACTGCCCGCATGTACTTAAACTGCATCCCGACGTGTCCTTTCCGTCCTTGGAGCAAAAGAAAATCAAGACGGCAATTTTCATCTTGCTTTTTAACAACCTGCCATCACTCTATCGAAAGTAACCTAAGCGTAACGACCAGCACAAGGTAGCAAAAGAAGCAGCTTAGTCGCCTGGGCGGCGCCTTCCACGGCTTCAGCGTTCGTTGGACGACCGGTCTTTTAAAAACTCAAATCGAAAGCGGAACGCCGCGGATGCGTGGTTAACGCTTTAACCGGAATTCCGCAACACGAGAGAGGAGGACGAATACCGCGCGTGCTGCAGGGCGTACACAGTTGAACCGCAAAGGGATCGAGGCTTGGGATAAGCCTCAGTTAAGAACGAAAAAAAAGAAAACGAAAAAAAAAAAAACCGACAATCGAGAACCACCGCATGCGTGCGAAGCGCTGCTATTCCGCAGGAATAACAAACGACCCAAGGAAGACCTGCAAAGGTGGCGCCACATGCCGAGCGCGTGGCTCAGCGGCAGCGAGTATTACGGCACCGCGCCACGCAACGCTGCGAGTGGTGTAGCGTGCCCCCCCCCCCCCCCCCCCCCGCCTTTGGGGGCTGGATTCTTCGTTTTCTTGTTCTCTGCTCTGCGGACGGCGCAAAAGCATCTTGCCGCAACCGGTTCGCGACTCCGAATCCCCGGCTTGACAGGGGCGATACGCACACACAGCGACGAACGCACGTCGACCGGTGAAGCAGGAGGAAGGGAGGCTTCTATGTGCGACTCTTCTCTCGGTAAAACCATGCTTCGTTGTGGAACAGCGTTTCGTGCAAGTATCACTATGTATAGCAAAAGAATACGAAGACCGAAACTATACCTTACTGTCCTTGCGATCCGTGTGTTTGACTTCGCGCTATCGTTCCTTAATTAATAACTTAAAATTTATCGTTTTTGAAGAATCTGGCGTAATCAGCCAATTCATTGCCAACTACAGCCAAGTAAATAGTTCGTTCAAGCGAAAGTTACGTATATGACGTTTCAATTACTATCCGCAGTGGGACTCGAAATAGAATTCGCCTCTAGCAACCGCGTGCCTTGTGCAAGCTTTCTTCAGTCTGAGATAAATTTTTTACCTTGAATGAAAGGTTGCTGTTGCACATACTGCAATTTATAGACTGCGTTATTGTATTGATCTCTTCATCAAACCTCCGTGTGCTGCTTAGTGTTGTGGCGGTCAGGTCTCCTCAAGCTGTCATAAACGGCTTTTTTTTTTTTCCTGGTCACCTGCGGCACTGCCCTTTGTGGCCAAATAAATTCAAATATTCTCCACGCTAGTTTTTAACCCCTTATTCGCTACACATCGAACGTTTGCGCGCTAGCATTCGCCGTTCTTGAAAGCTTCACTGAATAAATTGTTTACCCGCCGTGGTGGCGGGTAAACAATTTTGGCGTTGCCCTGCTAAACCCGAGGGCACGGGATCGAATCCTGGCCGTGGCGGGCGCATTTCGATGGTGATGAAATGCAAGAACGCCCGTGTACCGTGCATTGGGCGCACGTTAAAGAACCCCAGGGGCTCAAAATTAAGTCCCTCACTATGGTCTGCCTCATAATCGTATCTTGGTTCTGGTACGTAAAACCGTAGAATTGAATGAATAAATTGTTTAGAATACTAAAAACGACGGAAAGTCCCTCCGGTGACAGATAAAGCAGGCAATGTACGCTGCCGAATCGTCATTTGTGTAATGCATTAAAGCTAAGAAGTAAACTGAATAGAATTTCATAGACATAAATGCTGCAGAAGAACACCGCGAAGCAAACAAACAGCGCGACGGAGCCTAAACAAAATCAAAAACAAAAGCACCTGCAAGGTCGTTTTGAGCCATGTCGGAAAGCCCAAGTCACATACGGGGTGCTGTTCTGGAAACTTTCGAATCCTGCCACGTTGTCAAATACCAACGCATTGTTAGGTTCTGATAGGCTCACATGGCTGCGTCCAGCATAACATCCGCGGCCTAAATGAAGATATCACCATTCCGAAAGCGGTTGAACAGGAGAGCGTACGGCCTTGAGTTAACCCCAGTCAACGAACGTGCGCTGCGTTCATTCGCAGGGTGCGCATCGTTGGCAAAGACTACCGCTTTCTGGGAGAGCAACATTAATGCGCATCGATGAGCGAACGCTTCCAACATTAATGATTATTAAGCTATAAGTGCAGTCAGAGATGAACCGCTTTTCGTTATACGTCTACGCACAGAACAGGCGTCGTGCAGCCCAATTACAGTCTAATGCAATTTCACTCCGACTCAATTTGGCCTCCGTCGCTCGCTAAAGCGGCGCACCATTTACGCTCCCATCAAGGGCGATCAATCGGCGCTGCGGATCACAGGAGTGAAAGAGAATCGAACGAAAAGAGCTTTACGTATGCGGCACCATATGGGCTTCTGCCTGCAGCACGCATTGTAGGCACTGCACGGCATTAGTGAGACCACTGGGAGATGGAGAGAAGACGGGGGAAAAGAGATGCCAACGCGGAGAACAGCCAACGTGTCGGCAGTAAAGAACTCCACTGTCATCGTCCGAAACACGTACACCAGGAACAAAGGCCTTCGGGACACGAGGTGCAACAGCTGTACGAGAGAGAGAGAGAGAGGAAGAAAGGAACGAAATGTCGAAGAACTATTCAAGAAGCGAGAAAGAATGCTAAGACGCAGAAGAGAGGGCGAACTGAGCGGCGCGGCCTCCACGCCGGCCAATCAGACACAGTGCGAAAGGAACGACAGGAACGCCGCGGCGTCCGTCGCGCATGGGAGCCGCCTGAAGAGGCACGCTGCAGCCGATCTAGAACTGACGGTGGGGTGGGGGGAGTGTGCTCTCGACATCCGGCATTCCGGTTTTAAATTGGACGGACGTGCGATTGATTGATCTCGACAGATCGGTCGCGTAAAGGTGCTCGCGCGCAGCCTCTGCGAAAGGGTATGCGACGCTGACTGAGTCAGGAAATAAAACAGAAAATTGCAAAATGGGTATCGCAAAGCGACGACCGCTCTTGATACCACGTCATCCATTATTTATACTAGTGAACGAGATTCATTCCGCATACCGGCCAGTCGCATGCCAGCTTTGAACAACTAAAAAAAAAAAAAAAAAAAAAAAGGCAGGAAACGTTCAGCAAAGGCGAAGAGGGCTGCTTTACTGCGTCTGAATAGATGTGACTGCATCGGGGCGCGATGCTCGCCAATTTATTCGTATTCTATGTTTACGGGCCTCGAGCTCTGCGAAAAAGCTGGCAGTCCGTGCAATATCAGCCCAGCCTGCCAGTGTGTAGGGCGCTGCAGTGGTCGTGTACGCGCTACATCTTGACGTACGTACTAATCGTAGATGATGATTGTGCACGATTAGTAATCGTGTAGGTTGTGTGACATTTTCGCACATCCCGCGCTTTGGTAACTACTGAAGACGACAGCGCATGTTCATCTCACAGAGGCTACAAAAGACTGGTTCTGCTGTGGCCAGAATTATCAGGCGAAACTAAAGAAATGAGGCAGATTCCTTTTTTGCAGCTTGTTTTGATGAGTTTGATCAAATACGGACGCGACACTAAACAGAGATAACTTGTGCCCGACTTTCGCACTAAAATTCTTTTATTTATTTATTTATTTATTTATTTATTTATTTATTTATTTATTTATTTATTTATTTATTTATTTATTTATTTATTTATTTATTTATTTGAAATATGGTAACCATGCCACCCTGTACACAGTAGTATATAGTAATACACTCTAGCGCCTATACCGTATAGCGCTGGCAGTAAGTATATAGGGCTAGCTCAAAGCTTATCCTTGATGTCATGATCTTCAGCACACGTCAATAATAAGACTAAGGTAATAAGAGCCCCCAGGTTTAATGCTAAATATATCAGTGCTCGACATGAGACCCATCTTTTGGTGCGATGTATGCGGATATCGCGGAGACCACAGGGAAGACGAAATAGGGCGCGTTGAATAATCATCATGTGCTTCTGGTGAAACGGATGAGGACATCTTCCACGTGCTATTATTACTAGTCCGCTGAGCAGAGGCGAGAACTGTGCGTTAACTTTATTATTCTAGTTATTTGGTTTGAGAACCTACATACACCTGAAAGAGAGCAAACGAAAGGAAGGAGCAGGCTGGCAACTGCCACCGAAAGGGCCACGACACCTGCCTACTCTTCGGAAAAGAGGGGGCAGAAACATAAAAATGGCAGATAGGAGATCAAAACAATCGAACATCATGCGCTCTCTTAGGGGACTATTCTCGGACCGTTGCTTTGCCCGGAAATGGAAAGGAGGCCTCATTGGAAATCACTGTGCATGCGCCTATGTGTGTCATCACGTCCTCCACTATTTGTCTGCTCTCACTTCACTGTTTCATTTCAATCAGCATTTCATTTTTTTTTCAAGTAATTTTAATCACTCATATGGTAGAGCCTCAGCCCATATACGAGTGACGTGGAGTAGCAGGAACCAAGTGCTCCTACCCTTTCACCTGCTGCTAAACCTTATCCGACAGGTAACAGATATCCCTGGCAAGCGTTCAGCCCCACATTCCTACCTTTAAACTACCAGTATTATTGCGACCTGTTTTGCTTTAGTGGCCACTTTAAGAACACTAACTCCCGCTGCAGGCTATTTCTCCCAATATTACCCACGCTCACGGGTCCAGCATTGATTTATCTTATTACAAATGAGAAACGGAACAGTCACATGGTCGTCATTAGTTATGAAGCTACAAAAGAATCTCATACAGGTTCCTCACAAAGATTCAAGATTCAGTTCAAGATTCCCCCGGCTTCCATGACGCAGTTCAAGATGCAGTTCAAGATTCCCCCGGCTTCCATGAAAGTGTTCCTCCCTTTCCTCCGCGTAGGGTAGCCAACTAGACGCCTTTCTGGTTAGAATCTCTGCCTTCTTTCTCTCTTCTCACATTGCGGAGGTTGCGCAAAACTTATTGCGCTTGGCACCTTCGAACGTCACGAAGGTTTTCGTAAGACCTTTTGTATAGGCATCTGATGAATAAGGTTTCGAAGTTTGTTTTTCTTTTTCAACAGGGAGAGAAAAAAAAGAAAGAAAAAGAAAACCAATATGCGCTCTATTCAATGGCCACATACGGAGCCAAGCGAAACGTACCGCAGTCTCTGTTCTCTATAGCGTTTTCGGGGGGTAACCGCGGTGGACAGGCTGAAGAAAGGCTGCTCGTTAGCCCCCCGACCTTGCGTAGCTCGAAGAATGGACGGACGATGAAGTTAATAGCGGGAGCTGTCACACTTCCGTGCATGACCGGAATACTAACGACGAGTCTGCAGATGAGCAGGAGCCTTTTTTTAGACGCGGCTTCACACATCTCGAACAAGCAAGAAAAGATGAAAGGAAGCGCAAGCGAAGCATGTTTTCTTTTCAAACTCTGTTGTCAACATGCGTATGCAGTAGGTGCGAATGAGTACGATTGCGCGTGTACAGATGAAGTCACAAAAACAACGGCCCCCGCGCTGCCCAACGAAGAATAGTAGCTATATCATAGTTTTTGATGAACAGCGGGAGGAGGAGGTCAAAAAAGAAAAGAAAAGAGAAGAGCTTAGATAGCGCAAATAGCGGCTGGCTACTCTGCCCTGGAGAAAGGGGTAAAAAGCATAAAATGTGATAGAAGTGATAGAAGATGATAAATGTGATAGAAGAGCCGAGATTATATATATTGTGACGAGCGGCGATCCTGTGGTCGGTGCTTGGACGATGACGACGACGACGGGTGGTTTTTCTGGTGTGCACGCGCTCACCTGAACGATTGCTGCAGCGTTGTGCGCCTTACCCTGTAAATATATCCATTGTATATATATTCTCCCAGTAACAATATATATAGTTTTCTTTATTATGACATTGATATTCTCGATGCCATCTTGGAGAAGAGTTATGTAACTTAAGGTTTCGCTCGCTCGCGAACTAAAGCTCGAAGTAAAGCTCGAGCGAATGTGCTAACGCTTCGTATTCGCAGCTTGGATCAATAATTGCAACTTCATGTTCCATTGGGGATACCACGAGCTGAAGGAACACTTCTGTGCCGCATGTGTCTAATACCTATATTCACTTCGCATTGGAATGGCTGACAGCCCATGCCGGCAATATCTGCGGCTGCGGCCGTCATTACAGTGTGATTATGTCCTGATTACATATCTCAGCTAGATCACTGTCACAAGGTCGGTATTCAGTCATGCAGAACAAAGGTTTTTCTTCAGTCATTCCTGATACATCCAAAGAGTGAAATCACTGGTCTGCGCACATTGCTGCCATAGTGAAACATGTTCATTGCAAGAATTGCTTATAGCTAATATTTTATAACGCAGCCATTTATACTGTATACCAGATTAACCGTTCGTTCTTATGTTGCTTTATGTTACTGTTTTATGCATACTTTATAGCTAACATTGTATACTGAACTACTTTTACTATATGTTACATTATCACTCTTTGTTTCTTTCTTTTAGTGATTTCATTACACCCCTCTGTAATGCTTCTGGCCCTGAGGGTACACTAAATAAATAAAATTTGCAGGACGCTTAAGCTTCGCCTTTAAGAGTAGGACGCGATAGCGTTATCGGGACCCGTTCGCATCGTATCGTTCGCATACGGCAAGTAGGCTTCATTCACTGCAACACTGAACGTGGGAAAGCCAGCTTACAAAGACCAAGCTTACACCAATCTTCTTAAAGTCGGCTTCACTTTTTAACTGAAATGCACTGCTGGAAAGACGTTTTTCCAGGGGCAATATAAGTGGTCTTATATGAAAATGTGAAAAGGGGTTTGTGTTTGAGTTTCCTCGTAGCAGAATTAGGTTTTCTCGTACATTCAAATTACAATCCGACGCCGATTGGTAATCAATCCGACGGCAAATGCGACTCCGAATGGTAAAGTACTTTACCATTTTTCTGACGGATTTCACTGTGAGAAATTCAATTTTTGTTCACCAAAACCTTGCACTACGTGTAGGGCCTGCGCGTTCGACGTGGTTGGATGATTTTCTCCGCCGCCCGTGATCACATGCCGGTTGCCGACGCCGGATTTTCTGCGACACGGGGCCCTAAACGCTATCGCGTTAAAAATTAATAGAACAGAACTATCGACTGCATGTGCTTGAGAAACTGGACGATCGTCCCTTGGCGGAGGAAAGAATACTCGAACACTGGTCTAGACTTGTGCTAAACACAGGCTTTAAATTCGTAGCCCCGTTTTTTGAAGAGACACATACTTTAACATAGACTCTAACAACTCTAACTGTTGCATCACGCATTGTATATCGCGTTTATTTTCATGGGTCTTGAGTCTTTACATCCTTCCAACGATGTAAACCAAGCTTATGTGTTTCACACACGCGGCGCGTGCGGTTCTGAAATGCTAACCAAAAATTAAGCAATAATATTAATTACGGGGAAGCAGCGCGAAAATAACGAGACAAGAAAGACAGACAAGACAGGCGCTGTTCTTGTCTTGCTTTTTTTTTTTTTTTTAGCGCTGTTTACCCGTAATGAAGCCATACCAACAAGTTCAACAAGTTCAGACCCTTTTAAGCAATAGTTTAATCCAAAAGCTGTCGTTTATTACCTTTAATTGCTAAATAAAATTTTTGTGCGAGGTAATATGCGAGGTAATACGTTTGTTTTTATGTGTAAGCTGCCCAATACTGCTGTTACCTTATTGTTTGCAATTTCGATAGACATGAGCGGCAGTTGCCTTTCACTTAGGAGGCCCTACTTGTGTCCATAAGCCAGAATTGTCTTGTACGTCCGCGGGGTGGGGTGAAGGAAGCAGGAAAAAAAAAATGCGAGGTCATTTTGCGTATAAACACGACGGGCTTTCCAGCATTCGTACGATACGCTCTGCCATCCTGGTAACGATCAACAGTGTTCTACTATTCCAGCCATCTTCTTATCTCGCACCTACCCGTATATGTTCAAGATGGTGCACGTGATTGATTGATTGATTGATTGATTGATTGATTGATTCCAATGTCCTAGAGCTGCACCTCGATTATGCGATTTAACAGAGTAGATACCTTCGGTCTTATTTTTACCAGCTGGCGTCCTTTAACGTGCGCCCTATTCCAAGCACACGAGCTATTTTGCATTCTCTTTGCATCGGAATGAGGCAGGCGCGGCCTGGTATCAAACGCGCAGCCTAGAGCTCAGCAGAAGAACGCCACAGTGAATAAGCCACGGTGGCGGGTCATAGAAAAAAATACAATGAACTGTTACCAGATGGTTTGAAAGAACAGATGTACAATTTTCTCAGCAAGAATAAAGGAAACAAAATATTTGTAATGGGTCTCAAAGCCGGAATAACCGCAGTAGTTATCCTAGAAAAAGATGCGATATAAGATAGTAGAGCAAGGCCAAATTGATCCACAACTCGAAACTGGGGCCTCGTTAAACCAATTTTCTCATCGGGCTGAGTACGCTCCCGCTTCCAGCTTGTGATGAATTTGGCCTCGCGCTTCAGTGGCTGCTGGCCTAACAGTTAACTTGGTACAGCAGCTGATCGGGTCTTACGATAGGTCCAGAGTCAATCCACAGGCCACATCAATTTTCTTTTATTGTGAAGTTTAAAAAAAAAAAAGCTCGGCAACTGTAGCCGTGCAACATCTCAGCCTGTGGATGTTGACTGAAATTAGTAGTCTCTCAAGGCTTACTTGAACTCATTACACGAGGCATAAATTACGGTAAGATCAGCCTCTTTTACCTGCGGTAACCTAAGGAGATAACAATGACTTGTTTAGTATTCTGCCTGCCCAATCAGGCGACGATAACTGCGGCATTAAACGAGGGACGAGTACGCGCGCAGCTTCCTAAGAAGTTCGGAAGTAAGTCAGGTGGCACAGAGCGCAGGCAACCACGCCTGGGTCCACGGCTTCCGGCAGTCGGAAGACGAGGCGCCGACGTCTCCTGCGTTATCGTGAAATGCCATCGCGCCCGATAGGATACGCGCAGAGGGCGCCGCAAACTGCGTCGGCCTTCGCGATCGTACATAGACGCACGCGCGCACACACACACGCCAGCCATTTACCGGTCCCGTACGGAGCTCCAAAACCTTCGCGCACCTAGCTGACCCGCGCGCCAGCCATTATGAAAGCTATCGCGGTCGCTCAAGATACGGTCAGGCGTGTTTGCCCGCGAGAGCCACTATGTCAAGAATACGACGGCCGCGTTTTATCAGCGCGTGCGTATACGCCTGCTGCGATGGAGCCTTTGAAGTGCCGAAACACGCAAAGTACCCAAAGTGAGTCCTGAGTTAGTCCTCCGCAGAATTCGCTGCCGTTTCTGCGTCACTGACAGGTAACCAGCCGTGAACCCATCCCGGTGCGTCTCTTAAGCAAGCAAGCAAGCAAACTGGGCAACCACTTCTTTCTTTCTTTCTTTCTTTCTTTCTTTCTTTCTTTCTTTCTTTCTTTCTTTCTTTCTTTCTTTCTTTCTTTCTTTCTTTCTTTCTTTAGGACATGATCTACGGATGCCGTGCATTGCATGTCTATACTGCTCTCGGTCGCGACAACTCAGCCTTAGAATCATGACCAAGCCGTATGGTTTGCCATCCGCATAACTGTACACAACCTATGCAGTCCGCTCTTCTGAAGTCTGGTGAGATAGCAGTTAACCTGCTTCGTGTTTAAACAGAATCCGGTCTAGTCTGTGCTCCTTGCCGTAAAGCTCCATGACCCTGCAGTATTTCATACAGGTGCGCACATCAGCAGTATTATATGCACCGTTAGAAATATTTTTCTAGATTTTTTTTATGACTGTAGTTTTCACACAACGTTCGAAACTGGATAAAATAAACTACGTGAATCTGGTCAAATCACTTATAAAATGTAATCGTGAGTGTCATGAAATGTTTTAGATTTATCTTTTTTTCCTTGCAATTGGAGGATGGAATGACTGACATGCGTGTATTCTTCACAGTCTGTCATTTGAGACGTTTCTGCACCCACGCGAGACACACTTCACAGTGACAGCACAAACATTTCGTTTCACTAAGTGTTTGCTTGCCATGTATAACTGATTGTACGGATTACTGTTTGAAAGCTCCAGTGGTTGCCCCTTGTGCATATCCTTCTAATTTGATGGAAGTTATGACCTGCATTTTCAAGTAGTTCTTGTGTATAATAGAAAACAATATATCACTGATAAACTTTTTACCTAACTGCTTAATGGTACATATTGAAATTTACGAAATGAAGACCATGAGTTTTCAAGGCACATCCACCTGGAACAAATTTTGAAACTACCGCCAATTTTGAGAAAAACACCGTGGAAATTGCGGTAAAAATTTATTGCCACTTACTTGTTTAGCAAAACGCCTTTTCATGCATTCAGTCACTAGAGTAACTGGAACGCCAATGTATTTCGTCGCACATTTTCCGAACGCATACCTCGAAACTGATGTCATCCTCAGAATTCGTTCCAAGTGGATATACCTTGTGAACTGACCAGCTATAACTCGTAAATTGCAACAGGTGTCATAAGGCAATTTGTTTAAAAGTTAATTAGCAAACATTTTGTACTTGCCGATTATGCATTTAGATTCCTTGTGCAAATAGTGTCCGCCTCTTGGAATAATCCAGCACAAGAAGTAGAATTGCGCTACCCGCCACAGGCGTTTTTTTTTTTTAAGTTCCTGTTAAGTCTAAAAAAGAATACACCTATATACAATGCTGCTGACTAATGTATCATCATGTCCCACTCCCAACCCCTTCACCCCTCGCTGATCCGCATTTGCATTGCACAAAGATGGAAAACTGGGCGCGTTGAATTAAGTTCATGTAGCAAGCATCGCAGTGAATGTACACAGAAATGTACATAGAAATAACTACATAAGCGCTGTGTATCAGTTGAAAGGCAGTGCTTGTGTTGTCCTTGGTATTCCTCTCTACCATTTAGGCCCATTCCTTGTCAAAACTCAAAGAAACCTTGAACCCATCATATAACGACTGTTTAACTTTGCTAATAGATAAGTGATCTTTACCACTTTTTAATGTTTCATAAAAACTGGTCGCATCGGATCTTCTCGCAAGTCAGAACGTTGTCATATATTTTAATGTAGCAAAGATATCATACGAAACACGAATGGATACTTTAGGACACAGCACAATCTTGTGCGCGTCCAAGTTGAATATTTACTACAATTAAATTGCGCTGTTACGGCTGATTTAAACAGTACAGGGCGACAGATTTGTTTGCTTATGTCCGCCATCCTTCTCCCACGTCGAAAGCCGCAGCAAGAACGAAAATTTTGTAGTAAGATTTGTAGCTCGGTTGGTTTGCCGACAAACCAACCAAGCGGGAGTGTTGCTAAAACATGGAGCAATCTGCATGTATGACACTTTCGAGCTATATCGGGTCTCATTTTGGCATACCGCGTCGCTTACTAAGGTATCTTTTCCGACTAATGACCCCTCGTTAGCCCAGTCTCATCCACGTGCACATTTGCTCACAGTGTATCCAGGAAAACACCGTGACTGGCCGTCTGGGGTGGGTGACAGAAGCAGGCTGTACTTTTGAGGTCCGTGGATAACACACTCTGATATCGGATAGGAACACATACAATAGGTGGACATTTTCATGCGGATCAGGTGCAGCATTATAGAAAAGCACGCGATGTAACAGGCGGCATGTGTCACAGCTCACGCGATGCACGTACAAACACATGCACGGAAATATACACCCCATTATGCATACATGTTGCTTTCGTAAAATAACGGAATCTCCAAAACGTTCCTTTTATGTACACTTAATGTGCTTTTCTCGAATAGAAGTGTTTGACAAGGACCACGGTGAAGGAAGCGTTCCCAACCAGCTGGCGACAAACGTCACAAAGATCTTGCAAGCTGTGATACAGAATGTTTGCTTTATTCTTCGGCGGAGGACGTTGTAAAAATATAGAAGACGTCTTTTTCGCCTTGTGTGCATCTGTCTAACAGAGCACTGACTCAACGTGCAAAGCGAGCTAGCAAGAACTTTTCACCAATGGAACAACCGCCGCATTTCACGCCCAGTATGCGCGAGAGCCCAACTCACGTGAAAGGTCGACGTCGTATGCCTCGGCAACTCCCGGGACGATCCACTCCCGCAAAAGCAGGAGGACAACATGGCCAGCGAACGCCTTGATTGACAGAGCCGGTCACGAATTCACAAACGCGCCGTCGGCGCCATACACGACAGACTCGCCTCCTTCGAAGCGCAGCATCGCAGTCGCATCCAAGAGAAGGCGGCACGCACAGCGTCGAGCCGGCCGCGCTGGGTCAGCTCATTGAGGGCATCCGAGAGCAGCTCGTACGGACACACAGACACGCACACACACACACACACGCTCACACAACAATCTCTCCTGCGGGACGCGCGAAACCGAGCGCAGTGAAGCGATAACGCCAGCGCGCGCGCTCGCGGCGTGGGCAGGCAGAAATTGTTCAGCCGAGAAAGCCGAGCGGAAGGTGCTCCACACCGACGCACACCGGCACAACAGCGAAGACGACCCCGGCAATAGCGTGGTCACGGCCGCACTGCCGGCCGGCAAAAGACGCGCGGAGACCCTCGGTGAGGCTGGTCGGCGGCAACGAAGACGAACACGCGGGAGTCGGTCGAGATGCGTCCAACGGCACACGTCACGGGCGATCGCGCCGGCGAAGCACCTCTCGCGTGCTCGCTACGTTGAGCACATCCCTGGCTGCCACGAGAGGGAAGACGCACGGCTGCCTGGCACGCTGCTGACAGAAGGAGCGCGCCAGATAGGCCGAGCGCCGAATGCGGACCGCTCGCTCTCTCGGGGCGGCCGCCGCTGTACGAGCCGCGCGTCCGATGCGGTCACGGTCGCGGCGACCGCAAGGCCGCCTCGGGAACTGGATGCAACGCCCACATAGCACGCTGTGGCCGGCTGCAGAGCTGGTCGGAGGCAGGTTCGACGATCGCGGGTCAATTCGGCCGCACCAGATGAGGCCGCCTGCTCGAGAGGCGATTTCCAGTCCCGTGGGCGCGCACTTTTTGCGACACGGCCGGGATCGTTCGAAAACTCTCGATGGCAACAGCCTCTGGCACTGTTCCCGAAGGCTTGTGAGAGGAACGGCGAAATAATCCAATGAGACGTTCGACCTATTCCTTCCGGCAAAGCGCTAGCCACGAGGAAAAAACGAGGCCGCCGCCGCTAACATACGGCGACTCCTAGTGCCTGTCCATAGGACAACGCATCTCACAACACACGCGCGGACACTGTGTGTGACGAGATGGCAAGTCGTCTCTCACTCTACGGGGGATAGAAAGAAAGAAAAAGTAGAGCATGGGGAATGTACCACGACGGAACACAGGCGGCCGTGCGTAGAGAGAGAGGGGCTCGGCAGTGGTGCTCTTGTCAGTGATGGTGAGTGCAGTGCGGCACAGCTTCTCCGACAAAAGGCCAAGACAGTCGTGTCCTGTGGGCTGCTGCCGTGCCGTGGAATCCATCCGTTCGGTTCAGCAGTGGCGGCCTTCCCGCCCCCCTCCGATCCCTCCTTTCCCCAGAGAAAACAACTCACCCCCCCCCCCCCCTTGCCCCCCTGGTGAGGGTCGCCCCCGGAGGAGAAGACGCCCACTCCGCGGGCAGATGAAGGCTTCCGCCGGCGGGGGGAGCACGCAGTGCGCGCGCTCAGGAAAGCCCCGCGGGCTCGCGGGAGTACACGCCGCCTTCTTTCCCCTTTCGAAGACAGCCTCGCTCTCGCCCACTTCTCCTCCCGCTCCTTCAACCGAACGGCAGCGAAGCAGTTACGTGGAGAGGCGGCACGGATGCCGCGCCAAGGAGCAGAACAAGGCCAGCCGAGACGGTGAAATGTGCCCCCACCGCTCGGCTCACCGCGTACTACGGCTGCCTGCAGCTATGCAGACACGCGCGGGGCAAGGGCGAGACGCAATCGTTTGACTGCGCGATGATGATGCCGAAAATCACGGAGCGGCGCGGCGGACACGCCGGAGGAGAGAGCCCAGGGAGAGCGATGCCGTCGAACTCCCATGGCCAAACGAGCTGCCGAAAAAGATGAGAGCTGGGCGGACGGACTCCCTCCCACTGGCTCCTTCGCAAAGTCAAGCACCCGTCCGTGATGCTGCAGTATAGGAGCCTCGCCGAGGCCAGCGGGGCGAAGAACGAGCGCTTGACTGCCGGCTCACGATGGGAGCTCCCGTCTCTTCCGAAAACCAGGAGACGCGCTCGCAATACATGCGCGGGGCATCCACACGCAACGAGCTCGCTCGCTCGCGAGCATTTGTTTTCGCGGGAAAACGAAGAGGCGAGCGGAGAGAAGTCGCAAAAGCAAAAGGCGGCGGTTAATCACAGAGACAGCGGCACCGGGAGAGGGGAGCGCTGCTGCCGCGGCAGCATTCCGGCGCTCATTGCGGCGTCGGAAAACGAATCTTCGTTCGGAAGCAGCGGCACAGCAGAAAGGAGCTGCCGAAGAAAGCGACTGCTGGGCAAGGCTCCTCCCTCTGGAGACCGCTTTAATTCCGGGAACCACGCTGGGATGGGCGTTTTTGGAAGGGCGGAAACCGCCGGAAACTGTCCGTAAAAGGCCTCGAGAGCATAAAAAAACAGGACAGCCGGAGAACGGCGCGCATGCATGCGTTTCAGCTGGGGACACGGTTCGTCTTCGGCTCGTCGCTCCTGAGGGGAGCGGGGACAACTTTGATAAACGTTATACTCATAGCCACGCTGATCTCTTGCAGAGGCGCTATTTTGGACTATGCTGCCGAGAGCAGGGGGTGCCACAGGCATGAAATCGATCATTAACCCCCGCTGGAGTCAACAAACAGCGAAAGTACCGGTTGCACGTGTTTGCAACAAGCA
This sequence comes from Dermacentor silvarum, assembly GCF_013339745.2. Lineage (NCBI taxonomy): Eukaryota > Metazoa > Arthropoda > Arachnida > Ixodida > Ixodidae > Dermacentor > Dermacentor silvarum. Next base: position 244,946,687 of record NC_051155.1, on the reverse strand, counting down.
GAAACACCGTCAGCGCGAGTCCAAAGAAAGAAAGAAAGCAAAGCAACGATCGGTGTGTGCCTCGCGGCGTAAATTCATCACGCGGGAACCTCGGCCACAGCGGTTGTTTATGAATACGCGTCGGCCGCACCGCAAGGTTCGCAGCTTCATCGCGCATAACGGCGCTTGCAGCGTTCGCCTATCCAACACACGCTGCTGCACCAACACGCCCGCGCGGAGAGGAATGGACGCCAGGGCTATTCACCCCGGAAGGACGAGACGAGAGGGTCCCGCGCCTTTGATTATTCATTCGTTCTCAGCGCCGAGCTGATGCCCGGCACAGGTATATACGCAACGTTTGATGGCGCGCAGACGTGCAGGAATCGAAGCGGGAACGTGCCGTCTGGCGCCGGGCTCTCCTCCACACCGCGGTGCTTTCGTCCCCCCGCATCCTTAGCATAATTTACTTGAGTACAGCGCGGGCTCTAAGCGAGTGCCGGGAATGCGGTGAGTAAAACCGATAACAACCGAGGGAAGGAGCTCATTTGAAGCCTCCTTTACTATCAGAAGCACGCCATCTCGCGAACTTCTCCAGTGGCGACCAGATTCCTGAGGGAATCCAAATAAGAGACCCTATAAAAAGAACTTTACGACCGTTTACGACAAGGGCCGCGGTAACTCGATACCAGTTTGGGTCCCGTCGCGAACGCCTTGGTCGCCGTTCGTCTCCACGTCGTTTTTATGTGCATACATTGGCCCGCCAATGGCCTCCTTAAACGCACGCGACGACAGATGGCGGCGGCGACGGCTGCGTCCGGCGCTGGGAACTTGATCCGTCACATGAAACTTGTTTCTTGGCCCTGCACACGTGACATTATAAACTCTTGCCCGTTTTATCGCGAACGCGCACCCAGTCGAAGCGGGCGCGAGACCAACACGAGACACCAAGGCATGTATAGCGCGTGCGATATGTTACGCGTATAGGGTCACGTACGCGGAATGGAGAACGACGCCAGGAAACGTGTTCTGCGATATCAACCGAGCGGAGAAAGCGCGTTTTATCGATGAAAAACCATGTCGCATTATGAAGCAACAAGCTACGAAGCGCTCGCACTGAGGAAAAACGAAGACTGTAAGAATGCAGGGCGGCCTATACCTGTCGTGTGCAAAGACGGTGCTGCATCAATAGATAGCGATGTTGTGTTACTAATGTAATACCGCCTTTCAAAAATTATGAGTATACCGCATAGTAAACTGTAAGCGAATGAACTCGTTTTCAGGCCCACGTCTTTATTTCAGCGGTATATTATAAGCTTCGGAGCAACACGTGAGAGCGAAGGGGGAGAGAGAAATGAGACAGGGAATGACAGGGAGGTTGACCGGAAGAGAGGAAATTTCATAAGGAAGCCATATGTAGAGCTGGAAGTCGTCTTTGTGGGCCAATTAAGACATGAAAGTTGTGCGTAGTCCCAAACAAGATAGCGACGTTTCGAGACAGATAGATGTCTCGAATCTTTCGTCAGACCATTCTTATTAATTTGTCCGTAGCAGCCAGACGTTGCCACCTTAAGCACAAATTACACTTATTTCCAGAAAGATATTAGACCTTATATGCTAATAAAGCTGTTCAAGGCTGCTTAGAGACGTTCAGTCGCTACATGGAAACGGAATTGCTTGAAGACAAGCCCGTTTATTAGAGCACGCTGACGCGGGCGATGGCTTATCCTGGTTTTTAAAAGGCTGTAGGAGCCTGCAGGTTTTAAACAAGTTCCTGAAGGAGGTTGGGCTTCCTTGCGTGAGCAATTTGAGAACGTCGGCGTAGTTTCGGTGCGCATGTGCACCTAAGTGCACTGTAGAACATTGCAACAGGAAATCATGCGTATTGCAGCGCTTAATTAAGCAAACATTCGCTTCATTTTTCTTCAAAGCACATTTAAATTTTGCCTATGGCAGAAAGTTAATCATTCTGACGCATGTGTGATCCTAAGCATACAGATCAAGGACAGTGGAATCTGGCAGCAGCATCTGGGTTTGATATTCTGCCAACATCTATGAATGATGTACACTGATTCCTTCAATTAGCTGTATGGCATCAAATGTTATTTTGCCTCTAGTTCGTACCATTCACTGGCTTTCGGGAGATCGCAGAAAAATAAGTAATTGTTAGAATATACGAATATACATAGTGGGTATTAATTAAGAAAAATGGTCTAGATTTAGCAACACGCATGCTCGAAAGTGTTGTGGCTTTTTCTTGCGTTGGAACTTCAAAAACTTGTGAACGTCAAACACTGAAGTGGGCTAAATAAATGTTAGTGAGTCTCGCAAGCAATTCAGAGAGCTGCAGATGCAATACAAATACATGGATATGTGAGTATATGGAAGAAGGTCTCATAGCACAAGGCCGTAAGGCAAGTACAGCGGAAGTTAAACTGAAAGGAATAGATAGAAAATACCAGTTAGCGAAAACGTTGAACCACAAAGTTGGACCAAGCAAGTTGAACCACAATAAAAGAAGTTGCAGTATGCTTTCTCAACGAATCCATAGCAAATCGTAAAAAGAAGCATCCGTGTACTAGATGGCAGCTGAACGATCACAGTGCCCAATCTGGCATTTTTGAGCATGAAGTTTCGTGGTCCTTAAGTTAATCCATCATATTTAAAAGAAGAAATACAGAACCTGGATAAGGCATAAACAACAGCACATTCGTTTCTCTATTTCGGTCTTTCCCTCGACCCTCGCCGAAGCGCGCTTGCAAAGTTCACCACGGTCGCCAACTTACGCCACCGGTCCACCGCGCAGTGGGCGAAACATCCGCGAAAAGCTCATCCAAGCGGAAAATGCTCCTGGCTCTCAGAAAAAGCTCAGGTGGTACACACACGCTATTCTCGGCGCTCCGCAGTCATATTTTAATGCCCGATAATAAAAGATAAGACCTTTCCTCGAATTGCGCAGCCCGGATGCGTCATATACACGGGAGCCGGTTCGCGCATAAGTGCCACGTATAGCGAGCCCAGCGGGCATATACACTTGCGCGAGGGTTATCTTTATTATCAAGGGGGTAACATCCTCTCCAAAAGTGACGCACGCAAACTTTATGAGGCGCAAAAGGATTTTTTTATTTTTCATTTCTCACGTAAAAAGTTCCCGGTTGACTCCCGGGAGTGTTGAAAGCCATCGCGAAGCTCGCAAGTGGAGCTTCTCACGAAGTCTGCAATCTAACGCAAGGACGGTACGTGAACGAAAGGAGAAAAAAATGGCTGCATATCTGCTTGCTTCGCTGCAAATGACGTCGAAAGACGATAGTCTTCTGCCGCCCCTGATACGTAACACCCTCTCTTCTCCTCCCTCCCACCCCTCACGCTCTTCCCCTCCCCTCTTACTCCTCCCATGATGGATGCAATGGGGTTTTTGCTGAATTCAATTCCCGCGTTCGCTCTGCTCTCGCGCCATCTGTTGGGACCTTTTATTACTGTTGGCTTAAAGCCGGCTACAGAGCCGCGGCTTCAGTCGGCTTGTATTTAACGCGTAGCGCCTCTTCGACACCATTTCTAAGGAGTTGATTTTTCATTTACTAACGTAAAAACCAGTCCAATGTGTATTCCTAATTAAACGAACGCTGCGGATCACGGTTATGTACATATATTTTGCCTCAAGTAGGCCTGAGATTTCCTTTGCGCTGTATAATGTTGACGTGTATATGACCCTGTGCCACCAGTGCTAGTAGCTCGGTTGGTTTTGGCTGGGCGGTTGAATCGGTTTGGTCGGGCGGCTGAATCGAGTGACAGACAGACAGACAGACAAAGTTTTTCGCGTTTAGGCAGGCCAAGAAAGACTCCGTTCCATCGTTCGAAGGGTTGCTCTACATACTTTATTTCAATGCATCACCTTAACTACAGTGCCTAGAATATACTTACAAGTAAGTATATTCTAGGCACTGCACCTTAACAATTTTTCGGGCATGGCTTGTCTGTCGTAAAATTGCTTAAACACAAGCTTGACTGTTGGGGATAGGAACACCGGGTCGGGACGAACTGGCCACGACATTGGATGTTATAGGCGCAAGGGCCAGGTGTGGCCAAAGCGCGCCAACGCTATGGTATAGTGAGCTGTCCATGGTGCATGAACTGTGAATTTCGAAGAGTAGATGTAACACGGATGTACAGAGGCCTAAACCATTCGCTGTAAAGTGCATGGAATATATATATATATATATATATATATATATATATATATATATATATATATATATCAAGACTATGATAATGATACTTGGGGTGTTAGATGTGCGATGGGCATAAAAGCTATGCAAAGAGGGGATGAGTGTAAAAGGTATGAGTGTCAGTAGCATTAATATCTCAGCAAGACCCTTGAACGACAGGCACGGGAGGCGTACTAAAATCGCAAGTGAATGCGCCTGCATAGTGCTGGCATGTTTGCAAAATTGCAATGACACTTTGCAGAAGAGTAAAAGAACGGTGGACATTAAAAAATGCGGCAGAACCCACTTCACGATGGCTGTCAGCGGTAATGCGTTAGCATTGAATCGATATAGAGGCACAACGTATTGCCACCGTCGAAACGAGTTATGTATGAAGTGTGTACTGCAGCGGGATTCCTCTTTCGCGCTTCTCTAAGAACACTCGGCGCCATCTAGCGCGCCGCCGCGAAGCCTCCGCGTGACCTCCGAAATGCATGGCGCGTCGGTGCGTGCGAACGCTGGGAAACGCGCCATGCGGCTAGCCGGGCTATAGTGCCTGGAATATACTTACTAGTGTGCCGACCGCGGGCGTCGCGGTGACACGTAGAATGATGCCTTCCACCAGTGGTGGCCACCAGACGGCGATAGCCGTACGGACCGTGCTATAGCGAGCGGCGTCTTTAGCCAACGCGCCCGTGTGCGAGACGCCGATGGGCTGTCCCAGCCCGTTTTGCACTGCGGAACGTTGGTTGAGGTGCAAAGCGTAATCGAAAGAATATGATTTCGTTGCACCAACAAACGATCGTACGCACAGTTCTCCTTATTACGCTACACGATACCGTGTGTTTCTTCGAAAAATACCAATAAATAAATACGTTGTTTCCGAGGAAGAAGTATAACTTTTTTAAACTATTATATGCGACACATGTCCACAAATGCTAAATTCACACCAATTTGTACCTAATTACCATAAATTTACTTGATCTGTTTTAATCACCTAACGGAACTTATTGCGACTGACGGTAATTAAACAGGGTAAATTTTCATGAGCTACACATCGTCGACTGCAATTTTGAACGAGCGCTCAATGTAGCAATTATTAAAGTGTGTCTCACAAACGACAGCCGCCGGAGTTAGTCTTCGATCTGCCCTCTTTATATTCTTCTTCCACTCGGCTAAACGTTCTGGGTGAGCAGGCACGCTGAAAAATGAGACCCGCTCGTTGTTTGAGCGGTATCCACTCGTACAATATGGGACAAAACAGGCGCTGTCTTTACGCCTCGTTTTCTGCGACGACATCGCGGTGCCGTCCGTGAACAGACACAAGTGCGACCCGCGCGCCCAGAAAAGAAACCCAGCAATGACATGCGGAGGCACCATACGCTACTTGCTCGAAAGCAACACACCGCAACCGACTGCGCTTACGAATGACGAACGCGCATCCGAAGCGCAAGCGACGCGCGTGCAACGCGCGCGTCTCAAGCGCTGCCCCGCTCGGTTAGCACGGTCCCAAAGAGAGTCGTCGTCTGGTGGCCTCCGGCGGAAGGCATCACCGGCGGTGCCAGCGTCTCCCATTGGAAACGCTCTTCGGTCGGCACACTAGTAAGTATATTCTAGGCACTGTAACCGGGCTCTTCTCTCGCGCTTATTTCTGGGCACGCTACGCCATCTAGTGGCACTACCGAGAAGTCCACGCGTGGCCTCCGAGACAAGAAGCGTGGCGCTCCAGTGCCTGCAAACACAGAGAATTGTTCCCTCGTTCGGCCGCACACTCTGTGGCACATACTCGGTGACCCAAGTTGTCGAGAGGTTCATTGAAGAGCAGCACGTACCCATTGCATTCATGGCACAGCTCGCTAAAGCGTTGGCGTGAAAGGCGTTCCCTAAAGCTTCGCCTTTAAGAGTGGAACGCGATAGCGTTATTAGACGCCGTTGACGCCGACACCGTATTTTCTGCGACATGGGGCCCGATCAAAATTTAGAAAGGCTCGGTTTTCAACACTCCCCTCAATGTTGCCTAGAACCAAAGTACACCGAGACACCATCAGAATTGGAGGACGCTTAAGCTTCGCCTTTAAGAGTGGAATGCGATAGCATTCAAAGATCCTGCTTATCAGGATTATTTCTCGTATATTCAAATTACAATCCAACGCTATCACGTCTGTAGGTTGTGCTTAAGTAGCACTTTACGATTTTTCTGACGGATTTTACTTTCAGAAATAAAATTTTTGTTTACTAACGCCTTGCGCCACGCGAAGGGCCCACCCGGTCGGGGTGGTTCGGGATGATGTGGTTCGGCACGATTATTTCCGGCAGACGCCGATACTTACGCCACACCGACACCGACGCCGGAGTTTCTACGACACGGGGCCCTTAACGCTATCGCGTTAAAAAGCTGCACATACCCGGTGCATTTGTGGCGTATCCTGCTAATGCGTCGGGTTGCCGTCCTTGAGGAACTCTTGTGGCGTGAGTTCAATTCCGCTCCGCAACGGAGAAATTTAAGGGATCCTTTTCGTCTTTGTAAAACGGCACATTCCAAGTGTCACATACATAGTAATCCAAGTTGGCGTCAAAGACGTTCATTGACGACCAGCATAGACCGAGTGGCACCTAGCCACTCGGTCTATGCACCGACAGATCGCTCCGATAGAAAAAGAAACTGGGCATACCGATATCCAAGCCCCCGCAGCATTGCTCTATATCTGATAGCTGTTACGAAAGGTGCATTTAAAATTTCAAAAGACGCTGCACTTAAGATAACGGCCTACAAGTCGGCGTCAAGAAGCTTTTTCTTTTTTTTTTTTCGAAAAGCGGTTCTAAGAAGGCATAAAAAACAGACTTTTCTAGTGGATAAAGTATTTCCCGGAGAAGTGCTAAGTGTAGTCTATATTTATTTCCCTGGGCGACCATCACTGCACTCCTGAATAACAGCTCAAGTGGCCATGATGCCACAAAATTTAGCTTTTGCTCCTTCGAATGACGTGCTCGAAAAAACTTCTGTCATCTGCATATATTTTCTTTGGCCGCGTACTTCAAAGCGAAAATTGTCGTCCACTGCGGCTTGCCTTTATTTTTATTATTCAAGAAATGTGGGCAGATATTAGCGTTTAATTGTTTCTTCCGTTACTTTTGCATTCAAAGAGCTGAGTTAGCACCGACAGATCGCTCCGATAGAAAAAGAAACTGGGCAGACCGATATCCGAGCCCCCGCAGCGTTGCTCTACATCTGATGGCTGTTACAAAAGGTACATTTAAAATTTCAAAAGACGCCGCACTCAAGATAACGGTCTGCGCATTTTGTCTTGCACAGTAGCTCCTGCTACGTGGGAAAAGTTCGAAACCACGCGACCTGGTTTTCTGCGTGGCCGTTGCGTCACAGGGAGCTAATCCACAGCGCTACAGCCTTGGTGGCCGCAGAGTTGTGAAAAAGTATGAATCTCTGAGCCACACATTGCGTTTGCAAATAACGTTAAAGCCTTGGGATTTAGCCAAGAAGTACGAGAGAAATACGGCCGTTATGCACGAAATTAAATGGAAAGATAAATGAATTGTGCCAAGGTGATGACCACAAAGAGCATTCTTCACCGCCTTAAATGTGCCTGATATTTAGCTGCTTAAAAGCAGAAAAGAAAGAAAGAAAGAGAAAGGAAAAGAAAGAACTTGTAATGCAGCATTTCTTTTTTCACCTTTGTTTTCGCATTGCAAAACTTGTACAGTGATTGACTGACACTTTATTCTTTCTTTTTTTCATTGTGCTAGCTGCAACCAATGCTACAGGTGCTTATCTGCCAAGAAGCGGATAAGCCTCTTAATTAAATTAACTTCTCTCGTTTTAATTGAATATACATACATTCAGGCACAGTAGATCATTTTCCTAATTTGCAAGTGCACTTCTCTGCACTGCATATTTGCCCAACTAATGGCGGCACCGGTCATCGTTGAAGTGAAGCCGGGGTACTAACTGCACATGGTGGAGCTTGTCGCTACCGCATGCACGGTTTCAACGCGAGAGCTGCGTCTGCATCTTCCATGTCATAATACAAGCAAACTGTAATTGTACACCATGTTTGGAAAAATGAGTATGCCGCTTTTAGTTGGGCGAACTGTTGTCCATGAAAGCTACCTTTACAATTATAAAAATGGTCTATTGAGGCATGATAAGGCATGAAAACAAGGAGCATCAATAATAATAAAGATATTTTAAACATCTCGCATACATCTTGAAACACTTCCGATTGGGCCTGCAGTGGTGCAAGTCTGAATACTACATATGAAGTGTTTCATAAAAACGCGTGAGAAAGTGGATGGCTGGATGTTTGCTCATTGTCGTCATCTAGAGGGTTCGCTGCTCTTCATAGTTTTTCACAATGCTTTAGATCAGGATATTTTCAGGCGGCTTTATAGGTTCTGTCCAAGTACGCTGAACATAAAATAGTCGAAGTTCTCATTTTATACATTGTTGTCCACATTCACTAAACTTAATAAAACTCACTGAATAACTCAAAAATTTCTGATCGATTCCGCAACTGTATGCTTTTCTTGATTCTAAAGATGTAATAAATGTGTAGAAGCTCTATTTTTCATGTGCAAGGACAATTAGCGACTTTTTGTGTTAATAACAATTCCTGGAGTGGCGCATATATGCTCAAAGCTTTTTGCTATACCTGAAACATAGTTCACACGATCAAGAATTTGACAACTTTTTGACGAGTTTCGATGCCGATGCAATGCCCTCCGCTTGTCTCGACGACGTCGGTTTTGATGCGTCCCTGTTCCTGCGCTGTGCTGTGCAACTGTGCTGTTGCCCAGCATGCAAGTCCTCCCAAGTACGAATCCTCCATCACCTCGGCGTCTCACCTAGTCCGCATGATGCTTTTGGACGTTAAACCCAATCAATACCATCCGAAACTGTCTTCATATTCTTTGGATCTACACAAGCGCATGGCTCAAACCAAGAGTCACATGTTGGTATGATGCCGCTATAACAGCCTGCGGCTCATAAATTAACACGCAGCTTTCGCAACGCATTTTCGTGGATTGAAAGTTGAATAACATAGTTAATAACATAGCCAAGAACAAGAACATGTGTATAAGTCAGCCGTCAGTTTCACTACCAAACGATGAGATCGCGTTCATTGACTGCTCGTGAATATGTGATGATTTTTGACACGTCACCCACATAATAATAACCGCTGTCTATATAATCTTTTTCTTCCCATAAAAACTTTACGTTGTTACACCAGCGCTTATCCTGTATTCTGTCGCGTGTTTCGTTTTTATGTTCGCTGCCCAAGAATTGAAAGTTGAGTCAATGAGGAACGTCCCATCTATAGCCTCCGGCGCACCATCATATGGGCGCAGCACCCGCTTAGTGCAGTCTGGCCGTACTCCAGCACGCACACATTTCTCACCGACTTTAAGCCAAAAAGCGAAAGAAAACATCGTTGGCGTTTTGACCACTGGGAAGCAAGAAAGGCAAACACGAGCAGCGAATTAAGGACCGGCATCGTCCGTGAACATAGCCACGCTTCCCAGCACGCACAACGTTCGGGGGCCAAGTACACAGAACAAGGCCGCGGAGGCTTGCGTGTTTGTGTGTACGCCGCGTCGAAACAGGGCCGGGAGGCGCGCGCGCGGACCTTTTATCTCCCCGCGCTGCTTTTTGTACGCACACGCGCGCGAACGCCTTCCACCGGAGCGAGGGGGAAGAGTGCCGAACAACGTTCGGCAACATTCCTGCCGGGTCCGGCCAGGGCCCGCCACAGGCTTCTCCCTGCAGACACGGCTGGGCGGTCGGGCTACCCGTCCGAAGCGGCACGGCGCCAAATCAGCACCGCGGACCCTGTGGGAGAGATTCGCTTGGAGGGTGCCGTGCGGCTCCGCTGTATACTTTGCACCCGCGAAGACGACTTTGCGGAAAAGAGCGCCATTGAAAAGGCTAGATTGTCGTTGTTACGGCACATACTGCAGGGTACACTTTTATGATTTGGCACATAACTATCGATGTGTGTGTTTGCGTGCGTGCGTTTGTGGTGTGTGTGTGCATGTGAGCGCGCGCGCGCGCGCGTGTGTGTGTGTGTGTGTGTGTGTGTGTGTGTGTGTGTGTGTGTGTGTGTGTGTGTGTGTGTGTGTGTGTGTGTGTGGTGCGTGCGTGTGTGCGTGCGTGCGTGCGTGCGTGCGTGCGTGCGTGCGTGCGTGCGTGCGTGCGTGCGTGCGTGCGTGCGTGCGTGCGTGCGTGCGTGCGTGCGTGCGTGCGCATGAGCGCTATACGGTTTGATATACCACAAGCCTGCTGGCTTGAAAGCTATATCTCTGAGATTTAACCAGGCGCTTCACCGCCTTAGCATCCTCAAATCTATGGTTCGTTCGAAAGTACCCATTGCGCCCTGACCAGCGTCCTGTCAGCTTATGTTGACTCCTCTCTCACCGGCTAGGTTCACTATGCATATATTATATTTGCGTCATTCACCTCAAGGAAAGTGGAAATCCAGAGAGTTATCCATATAAGACAATACAGAGAGAGAGAGAGAGAGAGGAATAGGCAGGGAATTTAACTAGATGAAATTATCCGCTTTGCTACCCTGCACTGGGGAAAGGGAAAAAGTGGAGGATAAAAGGTAAAGGAAGAGAGAAAGTACATCATCGTGGCGAGTATAACACAAGCGCGCAATAGAAAAGATCATCACGCTGAAGGGTAACAGTAGTTCGGGACAAAGCACCTGCTTAAGGGAAGCGCGCCACATTCCTTGTCGAGCCTCTTTGTGATTGTTGTCTTATGCACACGAAATGGTTGTAGCTTGTGGAGCACTCCTGTATACACTCGAGGGATTCCAGCACTGCATTTAGTGTGTCGGACGCATGCATAGCACTTTGAGCCGATGTATAGTGCGCTAGTTGCTCGAACTTGAAGTGATCAGCAGTAAGCGAATGATGGAAACCTCAGCCTGCATGGAGCCAGCGTATTGTGCACATGGACTAGTTTTTGTCAAGGTCTTTATTCGAAGCTTCTCCCTCATCTTCCAGTGTTATCAAGATGGTTCATTTGAGGATACGGGACAATTAACGATAGAGAAAAGGAAAGGCGCTGCATCGCGAAATGCTTGTGCACGAGACGACGAACCAGCGATACGGGCAAGCAGAATGCTCTCAGCACAATTCGCGACACGTCATACCACTGCGACAGGAGGCTCTTACCAAATGTCATAAACAGGACAACCAACTATATACCTTCTCCAAGGCCGCAGCACAAAAAAAAAAGAAAAACAAACAAAAAAAAAAAAAAAAAAAAAAACGCGAGAGGGGCTCAATTTCCCCGAAGCATGTGCGCGCGGTCTATACAGGAGCTAAACAAATCTCATGTGCAACAATCTTTTGTACTTTGTGTAGTAAAATAAAATTTGGAGGACGCTTAAGCGTCACCTTTCAGAGTGGAACGCGACAGCATTCAAAGCTCCCTGATTGCTTCTCGCGCTTCCCGGCAACAGCAGCTTATGTAACCGTAATGTTTACCGGGAAACGCTGGCGGCGAACGCACGAAGGCGAGCTTTCGGGAAGAAACGCGACCTCTTGCATGGGCCGATCTTCTGTTATTGTTTCGCACTTTTAATATTTCAGTCTGAGAAGATTTAACATAAAAGGCATGCGCTGTTGGTGTTTTGTTTAATTACATTTGTTTGTGGGCTATCATTCTCAAAATTACGAGGAATAGCTTTGTATAAAGATTGAAAGACAAGGTATGAGCAACGTTAGTGATAGAAGAACTTTAGCGCCGTATAGAATACATACGGCAATTTTTGCTCAGGGGACGCCAACTCCGGTGACAGCGCCGACACCGGATATTCTGCGACACGGGGCCCTTAACACTGTCGCGTTAAAATCAACTTCAACTTCAGAAAAGCTAAGTTGCCCTATTTGGCACGTAGGGGCGGTGGTGTTGCGCTGCTAAGACAGAGGGCGCGAGATCAAATCCCGGCCCCGGCGGCCGTATTTCGATGGGGGCGAAATGCAAAACCGCCCGTGTACCGTGCATTGGGCGCACGTTAAAGAACCCCACACTCTAAGAAAAATCCCGGGGAAAACGGGACTAACTGGGCTGTTAGTCCTAAAAAGGGCGTTTTCGTTCCTCAAAGGACTAACTGCAGGAGTGTGCGTGTCGTGTGCAAATTTTGGGGAGTAAGTGTTTAGTCCCAGGTCGAAAAGAGAGCAACGGCAGGACGAACGGCAACAGTTACTCCCCAAACATTTCGCTGTTTTCGTCCGTGTCGTAGAGTGGTGCGCCGAGAACCGTATTGTCTATAAATCGTGAATATTTTGAAGTTCGTGCACTGTCTATTGAACTACATGCGAAGCAGCACTTTGTCTCTTCTTGAGAAAATTGTGTGAAATTTAAAATGTGGAGTGTGAAGACACATGGAAGTCATGTGCAAGCCATAAGTGAACGATACACATTAAACGCACAAGTTATTGATGGACTGCCACATGTTCTTCGTCAATAGTACCTATAGTTCCAACCGTTCTAAGGAGATTACGAACTTAAGTGAAGCGATATGTAGCTCAAACTGAGCACGCTAAGTGACTGATAAGTTCGCCTTCTCTGTCATCTTGCGTGCCCCGTATACGCTCGCTACACGTATGTACGTACACCGCGTAATGTCTCATCGCGTAATCGGGCAACTTTCTTTTTGCAGTCGCATGGTTGCAAGTACATACAGCGTTAGACTCTCCCCGCATAGCATAGACAAAATGCCGAGTCTCTTGCATTGCCACACCTGCGTTTTGATCCATAACCTCGTGTCAGTATCCTGTCTCGTCAAGCGAGCTGCCATGGTATAGTGGTTAGGGTACTCGGCATGAGAGTGAGAGGTCTTCAGTTCAAATCCTGCTGCGGAAGCTTTTTTTTTTTTTGTTTCACCTCAATAGCTTTTTTTTATCAGCGTGTAAATGGCTAATTTCGGCAATTACATCCTTGCGGAGCATCGGAAAAATGACCGTTACTCCCTTGAGGGGCATCGGAAAAGAGCAACTGTTAGTCCCCTTGATGGAGTAACAGTTCATCCCCTCGCAGTTACTCCCCAAAAGGACGAATGGTTGTGGCAAGTCAGTTACTCCCCAAAAGGACTAACCTAGATACCCCATTTCGTCCTTTTTTTTTTTTTTTCTTAGAGTGCAGGTGGTCAAAATTAATCCAGAGCTCCACCACTACACGGCGTGCCTCATAATCATATAGTAGTTTTGGCACGTAAAACTTCAGAATTAAATTAAATTACTTAGTTGACTTTTCTTATCTTTCGCAGTAAATGCGGTATGCGAAATATGTTCCTGACTGCACATTAAGAAGGGAAACGGGGACCACTCATATAATGACATTAGAGAGGAGTGAGTTCGGAGTTCATGCGTGCTTTAATATGGCGACATGCACCAAAGTGACGTCCGTAAGAGCGTCCTCTTATAGAACGCCTGCAGGAAAGGCATATAGTATTGCGGTAACGCGATCAACCGAGCGTATAGAAACCGCGCTCAATACGCGGTTCCCAGTTTGAACGTCCCCGAGAATACGCCACATGACAAGACAGTAACCGAGGCGTGCAGTTTCTCACAGTTATGAAAGTCGGCGAGCGGGCACAATCAGGTCGTTCGGTCTTTGTCAGCGCGAGGCCAGCGTGAGAGCAGCGCTAATTCCTCGTCGGTGTCGGCGCAGCGTGTAGCTAGCTGTTGCATCGCACCGGTGAGTCCAGAACGTCTTTGTATACAAGAGCGCGCGCGATCGCTCACCATCCATCGCTCGCGTAACGGAGCGTGTATATGCTCCTTTCGCGAACAAGCGAGGCTTTTGTGTAGACCGCGTGATTAGTTACGGGCTGTCTTGTTCATCGCCGCTAACAAACAGGCTAAGTGAATTCCTGTGCGGGCCGCATCTCTCGTCGGACAAGCCGCGTGCAGCATACAGCCCCTCTTACCAACTCACTCCCAGCCCCTTCGTCTCACGGCGCGGTCAGACCGGGCTCCGCGCGACCCCGACGACACGGTTCGCCCAGCCGACGTAGATAAGCGCGCGCGGTGTACGCGTAACAATAGGCGCGCGCTTTTCAAGCCGCACAACACGGAACTCGGAGACTTCATACCACGACACCATTTTCCCCATACCACGCAAGAAAATCGGGGGTCCCAAATTCGTTCCCGCGCATCCACGCCCACCTTCCACGTGCGGTCCGGAACGGCAGCGGCCGCGCAATCGCCTCCCGAGGGCGCAGACCGCTCATTTCTCCTCACCCGAGTTGATCCGTTCGTCTCACAATCCAAGGAGCGGAACTGTACACACACCGCGCCCAGTACACGGGGCGCCGTGTTTTTATTTCTTTCTTATATTCTCCAAGGTAGGTCCCCGGTGGCTTACCGTGCCGCGCGGCCCCCTCAGCTCGGGAAGGTATACGCAGTTCGCCACAAAGGTATGCACTTCGCTCGCGTATAACGACAGCCCTGCCCGCTAACACACTCGCCCTCCCCTACACCACCGCAGGCACTCATGCAGACACACATACACGGCCTCCCGCTTTTATTTAGTCACAGTCGTCCGCCCCGCCGGGTCTGTTATGATTTACAAACACGCCGTCTCTTCGCGACCTGCCACGCATGCTCTCCCTTCTCGCCGTGAAGTCTATCTCGTTCCTCGTCATGGCCCCGAGCATGCGGTGTTCGTGCGCCTGGGTCCCGAAGGTCCAGGACCAACGCACGGGGACGATAAACAAGCCACAGGTTGAATAAGGCACTCGTGTTTGGGGAGAGCGGGGCCCTCGATATAAAACGCGACCCGCCCATATACCCACCACCCACCGCGAATACGAGGAGGTGGCGGTGGTAGCGTGGTGGACCGAAGCGAACGAGCCTGCAGCAACGGCTCGGCTGTGTATTCCGCATTGAATCTTAATACTTTTGCGCATACACAACGTGGCACAGGAATTCCCGGAACCGCCGCATTGTGCCTATTCCCCGCGCAGTGGAGGAGAGTGTTCTCTATATTTGTGTCTGTGTGGACGGCTTAATAGTGGCGGGGATCAAATGCGTGCGGGCTGCCAATGTCGGTACGCCCGGGCGGCTGGAAAAGAGACGTTAATACCGCACGCCGCATGTCCTGGTAGGCTGCCATGGGCTTTCGATTTCGTTCGATTTGTGTTTGCTTTGTTTCTTTCTTCTGCTACTCTTGTTGAGTAAAGATCCTCGCAATGTCGCCGCATACTTGAGCCACACGTATAATCGTATTAACCGCCTACTCCTGCTGAATTGGAGAAGGATCAGGGAATGCCGACGGTGAAGGTATAACTGAAGATAGCTGCCCGAACGTTTCCTTGCTGAAAAACTTTTTTTTAATTACAGGAGGTGGGAAACCGAAACAGAAGAAAAAAAGAAAAAAAAAGAAACGGCGGAAATATGTCTTTCTGTAGACCTAGTGTGTCAAATGCGACAAATAAAAAAGAAAAAAGAACAGTCGGTAAAGAAAACCAGGACGTGCTTCTTTCACACAGGCCATGCCAAGCTGAATACTCAGGTTATCGCAAAAACGCCGACGCTAAGTAGCGTAAGGTGAAGCCAACTTAATTATGGCTTCTCTCGTGCCGCTGAAACGCTCAAGTGATCGGTGCGAGCTAGTTACGGTGTTCGCAGCCAGGGGCCGTATTCTGAAACGTTCCACTTAGGCGAAATTTCGCTTTCAGGCGCGCGATGATTGGCTGTTTTAGCAAAATTGGATGAGCTGATTGGCTGGTTGAGCCCGACGTCATTCAATTTTGCTCATCCAGCCAATCAGCGCGCGCCTGAAAGCGAAAAAAAGGAATTTCGCCGAAGTGGAACGTTTCAGAATACGGCCCCAGAGCCATCAGCGACTCCCTCGCACGCATACCACAGACTATTAGAAACAAGTCGGATTCAAACTTGGACGAACGGTCGATACCCGAGGTATGAGAAGGCAGTCGCGAATAGAAAGTACAACGCCTTCATAACGGTGTTCATGCTAATCGTGTACATAAATGAGTTAGCGGTAAGAGTTGAGATAAGTCTGTTTCTGTTCTGTTCTGTCCTGTTCTGTTCTGGTCAGTGTTTGCTTGTTCGTTCGTTTATTTGAGTGATTGACTGACCAATTGATTGATTGGTCGATTTTTCGTTTGCTTGTTTGCTTGCCCTGTTTCAAATCTTCGTCATTCTCCACTTCAAGGGCGCCACGCCACGCATCTCACCAACGGCATCTTCATGATCACAGGTCGGACATAGAGCGGTGATGCGGACAAAGCTTCGCAACTAATAAATTCTCCTCCTCCTCAGACAGCTTATAAAAAAGGCTTGTTCGAAAGCGAGCGAAAGTTCCATTTTTTCCACAACATCTAATCTAAGACGTACGCCCCAAAATTTTCTCCTCAGTAGTTCAAAAACTTTCTCGCCTTCTTGGCACGAAACGAAATGTGATCTTTCGATCACATTTAGAATTGCGGAGCACAGAACGGCTTATGCCGCACTACTCACGAGGGCAATCTTTCGATCACGTTCGCCCTCATGAGTAGTGCGGCATAAGCCGTTCTGTGCTCCGCAATTCTAAATCATGATCAAGTGCGCGATCTATGCCGGAGCACGGCACCCCGTTCCTTGTTCCCTCCTTTTATCTGCTTGTCTATAGGTGCCCACGTCAGTACATAAATTCACACAATGTACAATCTTCTCAAAATACAGCAGCGGCAACGTTCCCTTTCTTATTCAAAACGACTGAATTGCGCTCTTCCCTGTTGTGCGTCGGTTGTTTGAGGGGGGGTGGGGGGCTGGCGACAAAATATTGTGGAGTTTATCAGGAGTTGCCCAGCCGCGCGCACTCCTGCACGCATTGTGCTAAGCCTCTCCACGGATGCTCCTTCACGAGTCGCGATCATAACCGACGGAGTGCGCAAAAATACTCCCACATTCTGCGGATACACAGCTGACGTGAGCATGGCTGAGAGCACGTTGCGCAAGGGAGGGTGGTTGGTTATCCTTAAAGGAAATGGCACAACCCACTCTGGAGGATAGGCCAGGAATCGTATACTAGGAAGGGTCAAGGATATATTTTTTTTATTTAATACTGTGATCATTAGTAGGGCCTTTACGGCAGTGGGTAGTAAGTACACGTGTAGAACCTTTAACAAAACGTATGCAAAAAACACAAAAAGAGATAAGTTTTTACTATTCTGTATGCAACGATGTTATAAAGGACATTTCGTCAAGGGAAACAACTTTTGTACACACAGGTCTCAATTTTACATTCATACAAAAGTGAAATAAATAAATAAATAATTAAATAAATAAGTAAATAAATAAATAAATACAGCAACAAATACGCTAGATCGAGGAAAAGGCATTTTGTGCAAAGCTTGAAAGGCGAACGCAGAATAACTATTTCAAATGAAAGAGAGAGTGAGAGACGTTACCACACCGCAGAAATCAGAATATTTTCAAGGAAGACCATTACACAAGAAAGACTTCTTCAATTTTGGCTGTAAATGTATTCAAGCATTCATCACTCATGAAATGAAATCATGCAGTAGATTGTTCAAGATTTTTACAACAGATGGAAAAAAAGAGTGTAAGTGTCGCAGCTTAATATATAGGTATATGCATGGGTGAGGCACTTGGTATTTGTTCTGGATGCGTGCCGATAGGGTGGCAATGTTGTCGTGATACAACATATGCATATATTTCAAAGAAACGACGCGTCTGCGATTTTCCAGAAAGCAGAATTTTGAGTAATGTAAGTTGAAGTTGAAGTAACAACTGGAAATTGTGAAATTAAAGAGATATTTGGGACAGGTATGCAAGGGCTGAAAGCTTTCTGCATTTCTTGACTTCGCGCGGACTACTTTCTGCATGTGTGTAACAGGTAAGCTAAAAGTAAGAAAACGATTGAACATCAGTGCAGTAACTGCACCACACCAGTATAACTATTCTCCCGGCCACAGAAAAGAAAGCTCACCCAAGACACAACTCAAACAACGCATAACAAGTGATTCAAAGTGAACGAAGACTGGCACGTCAAAGGCGCTTCCGGCGGACATAAGAGTCCGTAATGATTCTCCATCAGCGGATGACAAGCTTTGCAAACACGGATGTTTAGGCTATTTGTCAGCCGCATTTTAACAGTATATGTCTCTAACCTAATTTTCTTTGTATCAATCCTGTTGGCTGCCCTGATATACCATGAAAAATAAGAAATAAAAGAGCGGTACGTAGTTCCCGCGTGGGTGTTGCGTTGTTTCAGAGTGAGTACAAGTTAAGCCTGCATCAATTTTGTATCTTTTAATTCGTTATTGTTCTTATATATAAATATATTTAAGGTTATTTTATTGAAGAACAAAACCAAACCGGCAGTTCACTGCAAGGTAGCAGATAATTATTTGATTTCGAAGTACAAAATGCTGGGCGAGTTGGTACACCATACTGTATTCTTCGTCAGTAATTATTTCTTTCCTGATGAAGGGGCAGGGCAGAACAATTTATACTTCGTCAAACGCAAATGATACTGCTTCTAGAAAATCACATGCTCCATACATACAGTATATTGACAGCTCTGCGCAGGCGCAGATATTCATAGCACGGTTCTCGAAGGCCAATGCGCGCGTGATGGGAGTACCACATGCGTGCTGGCACCACACATCTTCCAGAGCACTAAGCATTCGCACCACATCCAAACTGCAGCACCCCTTCCCCGACCAGGCACAAATTCCGACCCGTCGGGGACGAGAGGTGCTTGAAAACAGCCGCGCACGGACCCACGCACGAAACAGATAAGGAAGGAAACGCACAGGCCTGGACGGCGCGCAGACTCCACGTGTCCGAATGCTGTCTCATTAGTACCGTGCAGCATTGTACACGCTGAAGCACGCGTCAAGTAACGAAGGGCCGCATTTGCCAAGCTTTTCAACAGCTGCTGACGCCAGCTTTATCTTAAACTCTGCTGCACAGCTTTAGTGTGAGGTGTATCACAGAGAAGTGGTATACTCACTTCCTTTCTCGCCGACGGCTGGGCGGATGTTCTCGTCCACAACCGTCCTTTTAAAGGTCGTTCTTCCCCGTGCGGTCGTTATAGGCCTGTGTGGCTTCCATATGACCTGCCTGACTCCCCTTTCAGGCAGACAGCTGGGGTCGTACGCGTCGCCAGAGCTCCTAAACGTGTCCTCGGCGGTCACACGTGCGCCTGTAGTACACCCCGATGACGTAGGGACATATACGACGCTCGGTTTTATGTAATGCCGAGAGACACGTCCTCCCCATCCATGTCCAAAGCGCATAACGAACAAAAAAGAAGCCAGGTGGACTGTTTTCCTTACGTCTCCACCACTACGTAGACGTCCTTCGTGCAGCTACAAAACTGACCGAGGAATCAAAGCAAGAGCTTAATCACGAGGCCAAGCTCAAGACTACTAGAGAGAAACGAAGATAAAGATCTGATCGTTCTTCGGGTTGGTGCATCCTACTTTACAATAATGTGACACTGGAGTGCTCTGACATTCGAGAACTTGCTCTAGATTGTGGTGAAGACAGGCGACGCTCTGACAAAGAGGATTGTGGATTCGCGAGATGATGCTGCTGATTGACGTGTGCTAGCTGTGGCTTAGATAGTGTCACGCTGTATACAATAATCGTGATGATGATGACGGCCAATGGCATGCCGTTGTAATAATAATAATAATAATAATAATAATAATAATAATAATAATAATAATAATAATAATAATAATAATAAATCAGCCTATTTTTATGTCCAATGCAGGAGGAAGGTCTCTCCCAGCGGTCTACAAGTACCCTTTCTTGCGCTAGATGATTCCAACCAGCGCCTGCAAATTTCCTAATTTCCTCACCCCACTTATACTTATGCCGTCCTCGACTGCGCTTCCCTTCCCTTGGCACCCATTTTGTAACTCTAATGGTCCACCGGTTATCCATCCTACGCATTACATAGCCTGCCCAGCTCCATTTTTTTCTCTTAATGTCAACTAGAACATCTACTATTCCCGTTTGCTCTCTGATCCACACCGCCCTCCTCCATGTTTCTTCACGTTTCGCCTAACATTTTTCGTTCAATCCCTCTTTGCGAGGTCCTCAACTTGCTCTCGAGATTTTTTTTGTTAACCTCCGAGTTTCTCTCCCATATCTTTAAAAAAACGAATTATGGCGTTTTACGTGCCATAACCACGATCTGATTATGGGGCACGCCGTAGTGGGGGACTCCGGAATAATTTGGACCTCCTGGGGTTCTTTAACGTGCACCTAAATGTAAGTACAGGTGTGTTGCATTTCGCCCCCATCGAAATGCGGCCGCCGTAGCCGGGATTTGATTGCGCGACCTCGTGCTAGCTAGCAGCCCCACACCCTATAGCTACTAACAAACCACGGCGGGCCTCCATATATTAGCACCGGCAGAATGCAATGATGGTACACTTTTCTTTTCAACGACAGTGGTAAGCTCCCAGTCAGGATTTGGCAATACCTGCCGTATGCACTCCAACCCATTTTTATCTTCTGTGAATTTTTTTATCATGGCCAGTGTCGCCTGTGAGTAATTGGCCTAGATAAACGTACTCCTGTACAGACTCCACAGGCTGACTGGCAATCATGAATTCCTCTTCTCTTGCCAGGTTATGAACATTATCTGTGTCTTCTGCATATTAATCTGCATATTAAGCTTATCTTTAACTGCATACATCTTCCCTTGTCAGATGCCGTTTTCTTATCACTGATTTCATGATGCGGCCATGTTTTACTGCTTCCTCAACATTTCCCACGTTATAATTTCGAATATACCTTACTTTATTCTTGCTGATCAGTTTCGACAGTTCAGCGAATTCTATCTGATGGCTTGAGCTAGACACTTTCATGCTTTTTCGCTTCTTTACAGGTCCTTTGTTACTTGGGAGAGCTTATTTCCTGGTTGCCTTGGTGTCTTACCTCCCACTTCAATTGCTACTTCTGAAACCAGCCTCGTTACGGTTTCATTCATTACCTCTATGTTATCTTCATCTTTCTGTTATAAAGCTGCATATTTGTTTGCGAGCACCAGCCTGAATTGGTCTGCTTTTACTCTTACTGCGTCTAGGTTGGCCTGTTTCTTAATGACTAATTTTACTCTTTCTCTCTTCAAATTGGGAGAAATCCTAGACATCACTAACCTATGGTCACTGGCCTTTACCCTACCTAACACATCTACATTCTGCACTATGCTGGGATGGGCAGAGAGTATGAAATCTATTTGATTTTTGTTTTTTCATCAGGGCTTTTCTATATCCACTTCCTGTTACTGCGCTTCGCGAAAAAGGCATTCATTATTCGGAGTCTATTTCTTTCGAGAATTCTACCAACATCTCTCCTCTAGTGTTCCTAGAATCGATGCCGTAGTTACCAGTTGCTTGTTCCCCAGCCTGGTTTTCCCCTATTTTTGCACTGAAGTCGCCCATGACTACAGTATACTGAGTTTGCACCTTTCTCATTGCTAATTCAACATCTTCATAAAACTGTTCCATTTCTTCCTCATCGTGACTGGAGGTTGGGGCGTACGCTTGCACAACCTTCATTTTATACCTCCTATTCAGATTTATTACGACGACTGCTACCCTCTCATTAATGCTGTAGAATTCATCAATGTTGCCCGCTATGTCCTTATGGACTAGAAGTGCTACCCCATATTCTTTCTTATCAGGAGACCTCTTTATCAGAAGGCGCGGCGTTAATCAGCAGTGTATAAGCCTCACCAGTTTTCTAACCTCAGTAAGACCAATAATTTCCCAGGCAATGCATGATAATTCCTCAAAGAGCTCTGCTCACTCGAGAGGGTTCGCATGGTAAATGTTGCCAGGTTTAGATTCCAGTGGCGGCCTGTTTGCATCCAGAGATTCTTCGCACCCTCTGCCACGTTGCAGGTCTGATCGCCGCCCTGGTCGGGTGCTCCGTAGGCGCTGGGGACTGAGGGCCAGGGGTTAATTACCGAATAGGGAGGTAGTGGCTTTACCGGGAGGTAGTGGCCGAATACTGCACCAGGGAGGCCAATTCCTGTTCTGGTGAGGGAGTGACTTTGTTGAAGCTTAGCGGGCCTTCCTAATTTGGTTGCACCTGGACTAGTGTAGCCCCACTAGCTCTCGGCAATATATTATTATTTTTTTTGTCGAAGTCAGGTGCCACTTCATGCCTGAAAATGTAGTGGCCTGGAGGAGAATTCGAACTTACGTTAGAAGTCCGGTGATACACGCCCCCATTGACGTTAGAATCAGGGTGGCGACAAATAGTTAGCTAGTCTGCGTGACTTAATTAGGTTTTACCACATCTATTGCTCTCTAGCATTCTGATAATCTCTGCTTGTGAGTTACCTATATGCCTGTGACGACGCTGCTCCCGTCTGACTATGAGTCCTTAAAATGTTATTGCTTCTACATAAACTTCAGTGAAAAAAAGCTACATGTTATCTCCACGCGCTGTCTCCCTCGTTCACCTCCATTTAAAAAAATTGAATGTTTAATAATTAAGCATGGCAAAGGCAACTTCACTTTTACAAGCTTTGAACGAGACGGGCGCGTTATGCCGCGAACGCAACACGAGGAGGGTTATTGGCGACTGCTTCTAGGAAAGATCAGCGATTTTAGACAAAGTTTTGTAGTTTCCGTCATGGCCATGGAATCTTGGCTAGTTCATTTTCAGTTAGAGTATTAGAGTACAAGGAACTCTCCAATACCGACTCAGGAAGCGGAACCAGCATCAGTGTAAGAGGACACGCATTGTATGTGCGTTTTCTTATGTCCACTAGCTCACATGCTCAAAAAAAAATAAGCGAGTAAACGCAACTTGCGTACATAACATTGTTGCAGTATATATAACCCTCCATGGCCGCCAACAGCCGAAGAGTAACCACGTTTTCTAATACTTTACTCAAGTGTTTAC
This sequence comes from Dermacentor silvarum, assembly GCF_013339745.2. NCBI lineage: Eukaryota > Metazoa > Arthropoda > Arachnida > Ixodida > Ixodidae > Dermacentor > Dermacentor silvarum. The sequence goes on along the minus strand of NC_051155.1, from coordinate 244,923,567 downwards.
TAAAACTGTTGTCAGGTCAAATGAAGCTGAGGGGAATGTATGGCTACATTGTTTTTGTTTCTTTTTTATCCTTCAGAGGTTTGACCGAATCAGTCAGTAGTAATTCACTGCGCGGTATACGCCGCTGATGACAACACACGCGCACTCGTCGACTAAAGCCGCCACCGGTGCATCGCCTCGCGAGTGCAAGGCTCTGCCAGCTAAACCACTGGCACGCAGCGCATAAGACGCATAGCTGTCAAGGAGTGCCAAGAAAGGCACGGATGAAATGCCGGCAACCAGCCGGTTTTCACGGTTTTAGGGGTTGCCCGACGAAGCGAGAACGGGCCGAGCGCCGAACTCGAGACGCCTGGAGAAGGCTCGCCTTCTCCAGCCTTCTCCTGAGTGGGAATAGGCATGAGCTACGTGACAGAGGCCGCCAAGTCCGGCGCACGGCGAAGATTCCCCTTCGGTGTAACGCTCAAATGATACAGAGAAAAAAGAAACCGCCGGGAATTTCCTATCCCGCTCTCTACACCTTCGCGCGTGCGTGAGAACAGTCTCTGCATCTGCAGTCCGTTTGCTTGAGACGTTACGCGAAAACCGCTTTTGCGCAGATTTACTTTCGCGTGCGCGGTCTGCGATGTATGTGAGTGCATAAAGCTTGTTAACCATTTCGCCCAAACTATCAGCACATTACGCATTTTTGTGCTCGAGATCGCTCACTCGTGGGCTACTTCTTGAGAGGTCCAATTCTTGCCAACATTTTTCTTTTCTTTCGCCGAAGACGCAGTTATTGGTTTGCCGTTTAAATGAGTAGCGTGTACATCTGACGTTATCTCCTATTATTTTTACGACCAACGTCAACACAGCTGCTCGGTCGAGGCATCAGTAAAATAGTAAAAAAAAAAAAAAAAAAAGACTGACTCTGATAAAACGCAACAAACGTTCCACCGGTAGTTAGATCTCGCCTGCATTAATCGATGGCTGCAGAGACGAAAGTGCTGGATGAAAAATAACGACAATAGTAGCCTAATTACCTCGCGTTCTTTCTTCGCTCACTGTAGATTCAATGTTGCATAAATATGTAGGCTTAAAGCAAGGGCACCGTTACACATACATTCATACATCCTTATATTAGCTATAAAAAGGGAATCTGAGAGTAATATAACTTATTTAGGTAAATGTTTTGGCTAGTTGGTGGGTCGTCCTAAATATGCTTACAGCGCAACATTCTTTTAATTGTGACAATCATTTCAACCGTTTACCGCCGCAGTGAAATACAATATTTGTGGGCTTCACACGGTTATATTCTTATATGAAATTTATGAGCGATCTGTGTGGCTTCATTCTAGTACTCGCTCACCATAAAAGTGAACAACATGCCGCCCTCAGCGAAATATTTTTTTCGACAAAAGCTCAAAAAGGACATAATCGGCACACTCCGAGCCTCTTTTCATCTCAGATGCTGACGTTCATAGCAATCTTGCAAAACTTGACTTTCACTGCCAGGCGCTGGTGCGACGCGACGGAAGTAACGTCCTGCAACAGGAAGTTATCGAACTCGCCTAGCAAGAAGTTCTCGCGATTTCTCGTCTGCGCAACAGTCTCTCTCCCCCCCCCCCCTCCCCCCCGTCATTCATCCCTAGCCGTGTCGGCCTTGTTGCCCGTCGTGACGTGCCCACATGCTAACGTTCTGGTGTTATCAGAACAGAGACTGTACATACAATGAATGCATTTACACGCGTACATGAACCAAGGCAGCGTTCACCTCTGTCTCCGTAACCGCACCGTGCCGACTGTACACAAAAATAGAATTTATGTAAAAAATTGACTGCGCGAGAAACTGAGAAGGGTTGACTTATTTTACCTAAATGAGACAAAGGGCAACAGGGTGGCAGGAGGAGAGCTGAAAAAGAATTAAATTTCAGAGTGCCAAGAGAACGAAAGGACTGAAAGAATGTGGTGCTATAGGGTGCATAAGCGCACGCATGGTGCTGTCTCATCCCCTGCCTATGACAGGCATTTATTTGTCAAGGTGCAAGACGACATTCGCTCGCACGTTTCGCGAAATGAAGCACACAAAGCGTAGTTCGACTACGCGTAGGTTGACGCACTATCGCGCAGGAAAATTTTTCAAATAGGAGTGCCTTTGGAGAATGATAGCCTCGTCTTCCGCATAAACACACTGCCTAAAGTCAGTCATTGCAATGTGTGAAATTTTACCTTGCTTGTCCTTCAATGATCATCATTATTTGACCTTCAAGTCGGGCCCATCTCTTCGCATGTCTCAAGCTCAAGGACGAAATTGCGCAAATACAACATGTACTTGTTTCTTAAAGGTCTTTTGAAACAAATGAATCATCAAGTGAAACTCCGAGTGTTCCTAAAGCACATTTGGCCCCCCAAGATTCAGAACAATAACTGTTGCGAAGACGACCTTTCCTGTCGCCGTCAACGCCATACTAGGCGGGCCGCGAACCCCCTAAGTAATACCAAGTAAATCGCGAGCTACTTTCACTTCAGCGTGTAAGCGTTACCAACAAAAATGTTTCAAAATGAGAAAAGGGATTGCGGAACTCGAACTTAAGGGCATTAACGGCGACCGGGAACAGCTGGCAGCCACACCTCATCAGCGCACACGGCGCACACGGCGCACACATTTAAGACCAACACAGGGCTGTTCATTGTGAGACGTGGCTAACTTCCGGTCTGGCGTGCTCGAGTAAGAAGGAGAAGAATGTGAACCACTTCCGGTTCTGCCCTGGGCAGCTGCGTGATGCACCGTTGTGAAAATGGGAAAGGATATCGGCCTACAAAGCTCAGATCTACATCAGCCCTTCCGCGAAGATGATAAGAAATTGACGCAGACGTTGAAACAGAGCTCTGCAATTCACGTCAAGTAAGCACGACTTATAAGCCTTGCCTTGAAGCAGAAAGCTGCAATATATATGCACCGAAGGGAGAGCCAGCGTGGAGCTCACGCGTCCCTGATCTTCCCTGTACTCTAAATACTCTCACATGCTTTTTACGACCACGTAAGTCATAATAAATCAAGATATTGAGAAAGCATCCGGTCGTTGTTGTGACGTAGCGAAGGTATTCATCAATAATGACCACTTTGTTGTTTCTTCGTGCCACTCGGTTTTCATTTTGTTTTTCGTTTCTCTTAAGGCTAGTCCTTTATCATTCTCATTATTTCTATTTCTACCTTACAGCGCTCTCTGTCCACTATACGCGATAAACATTTCAGCACATGAAAGGTGCTTTCTCAAGCAGCCACACTGTGGGAACACACTTGGAGGAAATTTCGGGGTGATGGCCCGAAAATCAATCAATCAATCAACGTGCACAATAACAACCCTAAGGTCTGACTGCAGGCGTACGCATAGAATAAAAAAAAAGAACTACGAGAGAATGAAGTATAATGAGGGAAAAGATTTAAAAAGTAAGAAAAAAATCTAGCGTAGCTTGCACTGGAGGCGCAATGCTAAGAGACAGCGGAGCTGATGAGCACCTAGCTAGTCCTGGCTTTTGGTCTAGGCAGTCATCGCCAGCATTTTCCAGAATTTATTGATTATAGATCGATTATCGATTAGCTACTGATTGGCTATCGACTGGCTATCGCAAGGTATTGGCCACGTATTTGGGCTAGGCTAAGCACTACCAAGTCATCCCCAGCATTTCCCGGAATTTAATTATTATTGATCGATTATCGATTAGCTAATGATTGTCTATCGATGACTGACTGACTAAGCTTAAGTAGTCCCAACCATGCTTAGCTAGACTTAACCAGGCTCAACTTCGCTATTTCACAGGGGTATGTGCCATTGCGCTTGGACCCTTTCTGTACTGCCGCCAGGATCGGCCCCCCATTTTTTATCCGAGACGGACGGACTAATGGCCAGCTTAAACAGCTAAATTGAGCAGAACACTGAGCCACCGGCGACCACGTCTGAGTGCGCTGCGTGCATGGCTGCGTGCATCAACGTTACCAACGTCGCCGAGAGCGCCACGAATGGTCAAGAACGAGCGCTGCCAGCAGTGGCTGCCAGCATTTGCAGCAGCTTAGCACGCAGCTCCATCTATCGTGCGTCGGATGAAACGAACGGAACTTTGCGCGGCCTCAGAGATTGACGACGGCTGCGCTGCAACGCCAGTATTTTTTTTTTTTTTTTTTTAACGCCGATTTTCTTAACCGTCAGCACTGCCACTGCGTCATGCGGACATTACTAATGGTAACCTGAACTGTCACCGAAAGATTTATTCGAAATACGTGCGTTGTTACTACCATAGCTTCACGTTCTCTTAGCCTTTACGACGATGCGTTATTCGCAGTTTGGGTGCTGTATAAAAGTCTATATTATAATTGATGTGGCTAAATTAATTCCAAATATTCATTTACTTCGACATAATAATATATTTATTTCCATTTTAACGTCTGTTTAACTCCCTTTGGAAGTTAACTGTCCTGTTCTCAATGTGTTTGTAAATGAGCCTATTACGTCTCACTCAAAATCGAGCAATCAGGATGTTCACACTTAGTCCATTTTGTAGCGGCGCTTCTCAGCTAATTCGCGATTGCCAAATATTGACAATTGATTAACTGTATCAACGGGATCAGCCGGCCGTGAGCGGTGGATGATAAGACTAGTACAGAATAAAGCATAAGGCATCGCTACAAAATACCGGCCTTGCTTAATAATTAAACCTTTTAATAACGTGCGGTTTTTCTTTTTTTTTCTTTCTTTCTTTTTTTTTCTAAAGCGAAGCTTTATATGTGTAGGCGAAATGGTAAATGGCTAGGCGAAATCGCCTGTGTACGCAAAACTATCATCATCAGCATTGGCTCGAGCGTCGTCGTCTTCTTCCGCAGCTGGCTCGTTAGCGCCTCTCTGGTTGCGCTCGTGCTCGTGCTCGGCACGCGCTCGTGCCACTGCTCTCGGGTTTGTCGTCGTCTTCTTCCACAGGTGGCTGCGTTGCCGCTCATCATTCCAGCTTAGAATTTCACTTCTCTTCTGTCGTCGTAATGGGGAGGCCGCGTTTACGGGGGTATGAACCATTCATTGTCTTACGTCACGGCAGATTTAATTTTGAAGCAATTTAAACTCGACGAATCGCAAACGGCAATGGCGGGCGAATGCTGCTAACCGCGCCGCCGAGCGAACTCGAGACATCGAACGCAAGCGACAACGGCGGACCGCGGGCATACCGTCAGTGACGTCGTTCTCTCCGTCGCATCCGAACGTGTGTGTAACCTCATAATTGAGAATTACTTTAATGAACCCTCGGGATTAACCCAGTTATAAGCACCGGGGCCGCACATTCAGCTTCGCTAGTTCACGGAGTGGAAGGGCTGACAAATTGTTTGTTTGTTTTTATTGTGCATTATTGTTTCTTCGTCTTCTTTTCTATTCTCCAACACGCTGCTTAATTAGTAATGTTACTAGCTGACAGCAGGTCCCCTTACAGCACTGTGCTCCGGAACGTCCTTCTGTTATTTATGCATTACACCTTAGTAACTCACTAAAACATGATTTTGTGTCCAAGTATACGCCTTGAATTTCCTTCTCGCTTACGTGACGAAGGCCTAACTCAATACCACGGAACTTGTGTGCGTGGTATTCCACGCACACAAGTTCCGTGCTAAGGTCACCCCAGCTTGCGCCATGCAGTGATACCAGTTGCCAGTGCAGGGCACCTCTAGGTACTTGCATACGAATTGTGTGTGCGTGTTCTATTCTTTATTTTTCTTTTCTTCTTCTTTTTCTTCTTTTCTTCAAGGAAGTATTTCTAAGTTTGGCTATTTCAGCTGTAGACACGAGGCGGGCAGCATTGCGTGGTTTCAGGTGGTTTCGGTTGCATATATACGACTCAGTGCGCGCTCATTATATAAACAGCGACACAACGAAAAAGAAGCGGGTAATTTTAACTTCTCTCTCTCTCGCGGTGCTGCAACGTGCTCGTTCCCGCGCGCCACTTGCAAGCCGCAGCGAGCGAGAAAACAAGAAAAAAGGGCGCCAGGCGCGCGTCTTAGCGTGCCTTCCCGGCATGCGCGCGCGTGGCTCGAAATAGGCGCCGCGACGCCAATACCTTGCGCGGCCCGGTTATTAATCGCAGCGGAGTCTCGTTAGCTCCGGGTGCGCAGGCGCTTCTGGTTGTGCTACAACACGTACCGCGGCCGCCAGGCGTCGGAGTTGCTTTGTAATAGCGTAGCGTACATGGAGGGATGCCACCAGCAAGGACGACGCAATGGACCGAGTACTGACCCCTGCTCCCCACTCGCCTTCCTATAAAGTCCCCTATCAAAGGCCATCACCGGTACAGGCGTTGTCCCAACTCTAGTTTAAAAAATTAATACTAAATTCTGGGGTTTTACGCGCCAAAACCACAACATTATTATAAGGCATGCTGTAGTGGGGGCCTCCGGAATAATTTTGACCACCTGAAGTTCATTAGTGTGCACAAGCGCGCTTCTTTAATTTTTGCATCCGTTGAAGTGCGGCCGCAGCGCCGTGATCGAACCTGCAAACCCCACGCTCAGCAGTGCAACGCCCTAGCCACTCGGCTATATCGCGGCGCGTGCCAACTCTAGTTTGATATCATATCCAGCGACGGCTGCATTCTGTACGTTTCTTAGAATACGTGTTGCGCAGATAGTGCAGTAATGTCACTCAAGCACTTTTCTTTTTCTTTTTACTCACATTGCTTTTCTAAGAGGAGATGATGGTGCGCAAATATACGGCGCCCGCTACACATTTCTGCTTCCTTCATCGGAGAGATAGGAACAGAGAAAGATAAGGTAGTGAGGAGGCCTGCTCGCGAGTGTAAGCAATCTGGCAATTCAGTCACTGTATTGTCCTTGTCTGCCACAGGGTATCAGACAAGGAAAGAATAGACCATAGTCTGCCTACATGTACTACAGTTTCCGTGCAATAAAGAAAAGAAAAATAAATCAGCAGATTTGAGCGATTCCCTTTGTTATGAAGCCATTTGCTGCGGCATAAGCAAAGCTCGCACATCTTGATGTGGCATTCGCTTGATGTGGCATACGAAATACATACACAGACGCCACTAATCTCTGAATCTGCGTGGCGCACGAAACGAATGTTTCTAAATAGCTCAGCGTTTCGTGCGCTGGAACGCCAATTGTACATTACCTAGGGGCATGTATTCTATTATCGGTGGCAGTGACGGCGAAACTTCTTTCTTCGCCATGTGATAAGTATGAAGGTGAGGATATGGCTAGACGGCACGACGGTGACGACGGTGTAATTGAAAGGCGGGCGGCCACAGAAAACCCACTTTGCAGCTACTAAGTGACTCGGCAGTAAATAAAGGATCGATATATGTGAAAACATCGGTGGCGGGAAGGAATCCTCCGACCCGTGCCAATGTTTCAATATAGGAGTAGTTTCCATGAAAGCATTGACCTGCTGATGCTTGTATAGAAATGAACACGGCAAGGACTCGACCAGCCTCCCACAGTTGGAACTGGTTCACTATAAGGTGATTGCACTATGCAATAAAATCCAGCGTTTTCAGTTCAAAAAGCATGCATGAACCGACACAAGCATAATCTTCAGGGTTCTCTACGCTGGTATCAATGTACCAGTACCCGAGATGCACCGTTGCTATAAGATCATGTGCTAATGCGCAAGTTCTCCTATCTGTGCCACTTTAAAATTTGAAAGCTTTATTTCACAGCAACTTGATATTTATAACTAAGCACGTCCGGCGAAAGCGTAAAGAACGCACAAGCAGGCATATTTTTGACGTAACAATACAGGCTGCAAAAAAGAACTAACTGCTTTGAGGGAAGTGAGAACATACGTCCCTGAAAGCAAAGAGACACGTGCAAAACAGGCGCCACGAGGCCTGGAGTCGTTAAAATAATGAGAAGAAAAGCACTGACCCACTTGAAAAACTCGCGAGTGCACACATCCCTGCGCGGAAGGAACCAAAAGAGGAAAACAAAGAGCGCCGCGAACGCGACTGCATGCACCAGCCTGCTCGATCATTGTCAACGCGATGCGGCTCGAGCAAAAGGGCAGACAGGGCTCGGTGTACGCCGCCGAATGGTGCTCACGAGGAGGCAGGCGTTGGTGAGGGCGACCAGGGAACAGCTCTGCCTTCGCTGGAAATGCCTGTCCCAATTAAACAGATGATGCTCTACCGCGATAAACGGGCGTGTAGAACAGCCTGAGTTCTCAAGCGCATTGACGATAAATGCTCTTCATTGTGCGCGTGCGTGTGCGCGTTTGTGTGCGTGTATGTGTACGTGTGCGTGCGTGCGCTTTCAGAAAGGAGGCTCAAAATGAACGAAAATTGAAAGAAAGATTAAAGCAACTTAGTTTCATACAGCCGACTGCAACACGCACAGAGAGCCGAAACATTGCCTTCCGTTGTGCCTTGACGAACGTTGACCAACGAAGGCTGCTGGTGCACGGTAGCTTGATCTTGAGTAGGCCCCTTCATATGGCACACATCCCTCTCCTGCTTCACTCTGTCCAACGAGAAATACTACACTTCATCATGCCTTGTAGGCTAAATAGAGGCGATATCGTGTTCTGCCTTGTTGTTATCGTTGGTCAAGCACGGCGAAGTTGACGTTGCAGGCGAGGTGCTCACACTTAGTGTTAATGCAAGCGTGATGTACGTTTCTACAAGTGAGAGGCTCTTATGCACGTGCACTGTCAACGCTTTTCCACCCACACAGACATACGTCAGCACAAGCATTGCTAGAGCTACACAGTTACACTTCGTGCCGTCGTCAGGGGCCAATAGCTTTGTGTTATCGTGAGTTTACAGCAGGAAGGCAAAACGAGGAAGTCAGCGTTAGTTAGTCCTTGTCCTGTCTACATCCTCGTCTTGCCTTCGAGCTGTAATCTAACCCAAGTCATCCTGCTAAATCACAGTCTGACAAGTCCTATACAGTCAAACGCCTTTATAACGAATCCCTCGGGACCTCGAAAATATTTCGTTATGCAGGTCACTTCGGTGTAACGATAACGCGCCGTACCGCTCACAATAGAGCAGGCTTAACTCATTCAATGTCAAGAGAAAACAGTTGTTTAACATGAATTCAATAGATACTTAGTGAATTAAATCACTAATATTCCTCTGCGTACTTCGTTCGACTGAATTCGCGACTGCAGCCAACGCTGTTGCAAAGAAGTTCGCGGCATGCTAAGAGGCGAAATCAGGCAGTGCCGCAGCTGCCGAGCGTCGAATGCCGCTATTGTCACCCTCGTAAAATGATTTTGTTAGTCTGCAGGCTCTTCATCACTGCGGCCTTCGTGGACCATTGTGTCTATCCCGTCCTTTATGGCCTCCGTGATGGCGTCAGTTGTCAATTCCGAGCAGATCATTACATCGGTAGAATGTAAACGGGGAAAGAGGGGTGGGGAGTGAGGGTAGGGATGCTACCACAGCGACTACGAATTGGCCGGACTTTTCCGCACGGTGGCCCTTCCAATGTGCATCGCGGCTCTGCGGAGAGTACGGAGAGATATGGCTACGTTGACGCTACGTCGTTCGTTGTAAAACAACAAATCAGCCCTCGGGGACGCCTATATTCCTTCGTTGTATACAGACAGATTGAACAGCCTCAGTCGTGGTGGCCTTCGCTGTAGATTTTTGCTCAATTATTGTCATGGTATCTGCAGTATATGTGCTCAAATATACGTTTTCTGACTCGGCTATTCTAGTATTTGTTAGTTCATATATAAAAAATGCATTTTCCACCATTTTTATTGTTTTTCTGCAATGCCAACCATGTCCCATTTCATTTCTACATGGGGATACTGTTCTCATGAGTTTCTTTTCTTTCCTTTTTCAGTTCACTCCCGCCTTCGCCAGTCACTTGGTGTTGAAAATTTCCTGGATATCCCGCCTATTTCCCGCACTCCTTATGTCAACCTCTTTTCCAGCCCCCCTTGGAATCAATTATCATTGTCATCCTCGGAGTGTGTTAAACCGATTAGACAGCAGACCGTTTTCAGAGACAAAGATTCTTGGACCATGGCCCTATACGCGTCGCAGGCTTACTAAGCGACGCGGGCATTGTTACAGTTCATGAAGTCGACTGGCCTCAGTGACCGATAGTAGTGTTGGACAACCGCACGTGTTCATACTGAGAGTACTTTCTTCCCTCTCTCTCCTTTCTTTCTTTTCATCCCTTTAACCCCTTCCCCCGTGTAGGGTAACAAACCGGACGTGCGTCTGGTTAACCTCCCTGCCTTTCCTTTCTTCTTTTTTTTTTCTCCTCCTCCTCCTATTGTCATCTTGCTGGCGTGGCATCATAACTGCGCGCTGAAACCACTTGCACATTTTCTTTTCTGAAGATGGTTCCATCTGTTGAATATACGCATTAAAGGGACACTAAAGAGAAACAAGAAGTTCAGCTGGAATAAAAGAGGGACCTTCAGGAATGCATGCAGTTTTTGTTGGGTGCAAAAATATGAGTTATTAGCGGAGAAATTCGTAAACAAAGACCAAATATCTCTTCCTCAATTTCTCTCGCCCCAGATCTGGCGCTGAAGCAGTGTCGTCACAGATTTCATTGCTCTCGGCGAATCAGAATGCGCCATGATACGTCACCGCTTGCGTAAACGGCGGAGGCACTGGATGCATCATGGCCGCATGCATGGTCGCTGCGTTTGCGTTCGCCGCGATGGATACCGTTGCTGCAGCTGAACCTTGCAACGAAGAGCTCGCCAGGTAAGCAGTACTGCATTTCAGCGATATTTAGTGAAACGGAGCGCGAAATGATCCTCCGTGCTCGAGCGGTAGGTGTTTCCGCGTGCGATGGCGGTGAGCCGCCGGCCGCGCCGGCGGAGAGCTTCGTTTTCGTCGACGGTAGGCGAAGCGTCCGGTCCGCCAGGCGACGATGTTCCCGACAGAACAAGCGTAGAAAGTTGCGCACGTACTCGGTATGGATATTTCGTGGCTTTATTTAATGACATTCAGCACTCACCGAGCCGCCAGTTTGCTGCTGCAGGGGCACCGGAAGGGGGTTTGATGAAGGCCGCATTGAGGGAACAGCTGCTCGAGAAAGGACTGGCCTCTGGGGCACGCCAAGATACTTTCCGAGGGCGAGAAATGCAGAGAGCACACCATCGGTTTCTCTGGCTCTTTTGCCGTTTTATCATCGGCAGAGCACTGAGCCATTGCGAACGCCGGGGAGCCGGGGCTCACCGCGCGACACCACATGAAAGGACACAATCGAGTCAACACTACCGCTGCCCCTGAGCAAGCGCCTTGGGCCATTTATACAGCCCTCAACACTACACACACGAGGCATTTTCTGGCTGTTTCCCGCGAAGTCAACGTTTTTTGAGCCACGCAACATGCAACCAAACACCGTAGAGCGGAACAGGCGCCCGCGACGATGCATTGACCAAAAACGAAACTACGAAGCTATCACGACCGGATGTATCACCATGCCATTTTTTCTTATTTATTTAATTTTGTGCTAAACTTGTACTTCCTCGCTTGAAACGGTTTAAAAAGTTGGCAAATGCTGTTTATGCACGTTTAAGGTGTATTTCATTTTGCGTTTTATTAACAGCGATAAGTCGCTCTCGACCAATCGCGACCGTCCTGCATTTGTAATCTCCGACGTCAGAACGTGTAGTGCGGGAAATTCGAAGCGGCGTCAGCACCTATCCTTCAGTTTTTCGCTATTTTCTCGCCTATTAAACATCTGTTTGCAGTAAGAATGGTATGGCTGTGATCGTGAAAGGATAATCTACCATTTAAGCTCAACTTCCGGTTTCTCTTTAGTGTCCCTTTAACATCAGTCAGACCCTACACTGTTGACATTTGAACTGTGCTTTTCTTTCGCAGCAACTGATACACGATAAAACTAGTTCACATGAGACGCTGGGTGGGCGGTGACGCGCTTTACTTCTAGCTGTTGAGGGAGAAAAACGTAGTAACCTTTGGAAGAATGAAAGCAAAAGCGCGAGCCTTTTAAACCACAGGGTGGACCCTCATCACAATCGTTAACCCTCCTTAACCTTCGAACTTCATACAGCATACACCGTTTCGCGGTTGAAACCTTGGACAGGGATCGCAGATCACGTACTGCGTACGTGGGGCGAAAGAGTAAAACCCTCGGCAGTGCGTCCGCACACGGACAAAATTGGTGGGCGTGTCACAGCTGCCTAAACGCTGCGCCACTCAGATCAATCGCCACGCGGTGCACACCATCCGGTTGCAGATCGACTGAGTGCAAGGGAGCCCCGCACTACAGTCGCAAGGGAAATGGAAAGACGCTATATAGGGTTCAAACGAGACGACGACTGGGACATTGCTACAAAACAATGCTTTAAAGCGTTGCCTATACCTCCCCGGGGTTCGGCATGTCGTTGTCGTCGTCTGTATATCGCCGAGTAAAGTGCGTCGATGCCGGAGACAGGGTTACAGCAAGCTGGGTCGATCCCGGATCAAAACTGGGCCAATCCCAGAGACTGTAATCAAAGGTGGTGACTAGGTTCGCCGAGCCTAGCACCAGTGCCCGATATTCGCCATCACGGGGGTTTTAATGTGTTTTGAAACACAGTCACTAAGGTGTGGCATGTGGACCTTGCTTCCCTGCCCCATTCTCCGGGTTCGGCGTCGGTGTCTCGCCGAGGATACATATGCGGGGGGTCTGCTCTCACACAGCTGATGTGCGGAGAAGGGAAGCACGAATAACAAACAGTTAGCTTGTGGAGAAGTTTGGAGAGGGAAGCCTCGAGTAGCAGAGCTCGTGTATATATACGCCACAAATAGTGTTCGTGTAGTTCACTGCGACCATATATATATATATATATATATATATATATATATATATATGATGAAGGCCTTGATGAAGGCCGGACCCCGGCCAAAACGTCAGTAAAGTCTTATGTTTTTCCTACGTGCTTCTATTTTTTTAACTACTTCTGTGCCGGCTCCGGTTACTCTTTACTTCACTGATTATATATATATATATATATATATATATACATATATATAAGGACACTTACCAAGGTCTCGATTGAAAGTGCAATTGGTTATGTCTTTCCAAGGCAAGTAGACGCGTCAAACGTCAGGCGTTACGTTACGTATTTTTCGGTATATTCACCAGTACTTGCAATTCTATCTGCACCGCGAGACCAACAGTGTCTCGGTATTCAAAGTTCGATGGAAGCCATAGAGAAGTTTTGCGTCCAGTAAGTGGTGCCCGCGCTATTTTATTGCGATAGCAATTATATGGACACTCCAAGCGTATTTCTGCCGTGGTCGTCGTCGTCGCCGTGAGGTTCCGTATGAAGTCCAACGGCGATGAAATCGTCGCCGCGCGCCGTATGCTGTATGTGCGAGTGAAAGCAGCGCGAGGGACGCGCGCTTCCACGGGGAGCAAACGCACGGTGGAGAGCGAACGCGACTTCTTCCGTCGCGCGGAAGGCCGTGGGGGAACGGGGAGGCGACGTTTAGCTGCGGCACCAAATGCGTATTTATATAAAAACGTTGTGAGGCGAGAAGGTGGTAAATACTTCCGACGCTGCTCGACGAGTGTCCCGTTCTGATCTTGTCGAAAACCTCCGAGCCGCCGACAGAGGCACCGGCAACAGTCACCAATGCCGTGCGTGTTCGGTGCGATCGCGGGCAGAACACCGACGGCGTCGACTGTATCGTTAGTAATGCCGACAGAGTAACAGCCTGGACCTGTACAACCCAGCGTTTATTCGTGCTCGTTTTATACCCAGTACAGGAAAGGGCACACAAGTGGCGAGCATGCGCCGAAGATGCTGCACGCAGGCACGTATCACTTCGGCTTATCTACCTGATACAGACAATAGTTCTGCGCGTTGCTGGTGCTGCTACATGTCCAAGTGTATACAGCTGATAAAACTACTATCCTTACTCCATATAGATCTCCACTAATTTGCTATTGCAATGGATGCTTCGCCTTTCAGGTGAAACTGCGACATTTTTACTTCTGCAACTGACCATACCTGTTTTTAATTTTCTAAGAAGGCGATACTACATATGCGAACAATCCATATCTGCTAGTATCGCAAAAATGAAAGGACGCATGAGCAAATCTTGTCTGACGCTTTTAAAAAAATAAATCAATAAATTGAATTTCTCGATATACCGCAGTCGCCCCGCGTATTGTCTGCTTGGATTAAGCGCTGGTGCGTGCACGGCTCTACTGTATGCACATATGAACATATGCTTTTGTTGTACTGATTTCTGTTGAGCCGATATAGAAGGTGTTCCAACTATTATACAAAGATGCATAATTTTACGCGAACGGATCCGAGTACATTTTCGCAGTTGAGTTGAGCACCTTCCAGTAATATTTTTGTGGTTGACCACCAGTTGCGCAATAATGATCAATTACCTAACTAGTGAATTATAGTTCTAATGATAAAGGTGTCAATTACGGAGTTGTAGACAGTTACAACAAACATAGAATTGTCATGGTTTTCAGCAAGCCAATAATTGTGCGCTTATTTCTTTTGTCGGCTGAAAAAGAAAGCCAGCGGAATAAGAAGGGAGAAGGAAAGAAAGTGAGAAGGCAGGGATGTTAACCAGACGAGCGTCTGGTTGGCTACTCTACAGTGCGGGGGGGGGGGGGGGGGAGCGGGAGCGGGAAAGGGAGAACAGAAAGATGAGAGAGAGAGGAAGAAAGGACACAATGAATTCGCGCACGCGCGGAATAAGAAAAATACCACATGACTAAGCACCCACCCGTACGAGAAAGTAGCGCCCTCATAAGAGGCACTGGGAATTGTTCACAGCGAACCCAATTTCCAAGGTCCTAGCTATTTTTGAGGCGAAGCAGAACAAAAGCGGCGACGATGGCCCTCGAAGCGACGAACGCCAGTCCGGACTATTTGACGTGCTAAACTTCGACGCTATTCGACGTGCTGAAAATGCCTCTTCTTCCAATTGTGCTGAAATTAGAAGGGGGTGCAGGTGGTGAGAGGGACTGGGGCTTGGAAAGCAAGGCAGTTCAATGGATATTCAACCAAGCCGCTCGGACTACAATGATACATTTCGAAATCAATGGATAGTTAATTGAAGTCACCTGTTCAGACAAACGGCAGAATAAAAAAAAAAAAATACGGTAGCAGTAGGTTTCGTTTCGAACTGCAGAAAGAAAGACATGGCTTTCGTTTCAAATAAAATAGGTTTGAGACAAGGGATGTATGAATCGTTATTCGTAATCCTATTACACTTAAATGTGTTTTTTTATATAAGAACAGGAATCATGTGTACAGTATAGCAGAAATATTTCATTTCAATTAGCTGAAAAATGTATGTGCTCCCTAAAAAAATTAAATTATGGGGTTTTACGTGCCAAAACCAGTTCTGATTATGAGGCACGCCGTAGTGGAGGACTCCGAAAATTTAGACCACCTGGGGTTCTTTAACGTGCACCTAAATATAAGTACACGGGTGTTTTCGCATTTCGCCCCCATCGAAATGCGGCCGCCGTGGCCGGGATTCGATCGCGCGACCTCGTGCTCAGCAGCCCAACACCATAGCCACTGAGCAACCACGGCGGGTTATGTGCTCCCTAACCCTATAGTAGTTGCTAAAAAAAAAAAAAAAGCGTTGGAGTTCGGTTGTTGCAACGTTAGCACGCCGTTCCAAGCAGCACACATCTCTTATTTAACCATAGCTTCTTATTCATAATAGCAGTGACATAATTAAATGATCAGTTACACCGATTGCACAGTAAGCTTTCTGCCGGTCGGGCATGTTGGCAAATAAGTTGAAAGAGACATCGGCTTTGTTCATCATTATCTAAAACATATGCACAGACTCTGTCACGGGGTTGAGTAATCCTTGATATAGTGCAAGAAGACGGTTAAACAATGCTAAGAAAGAACAATAGTGAAGAGCACGAACAATGCGAGGAAGTGGAATCTTATTTTACCGCTTATATAGAGTACGCATACATCGTGGTCACGCGCACTTGACAACCGCCGCTGGCACATCTGTCATTGCATGAAAATAAACAAACTTGCACAGAAACTGCGGCGACAGATGAAGCAAACTCCCGCGTGTCGTCTGCTTCCCCTTGCCCCAATTTTCCACGTTATTTTCCCCTCTTTATCTTACGATCCATCCAATGGCGCATTGCATCTGTTCTGCTCTTTCGCCGTGCGCACAACGAGCAGTTGTATGCATCGTCGTATTAAATCAGTGCAGCATGCTGAGGCGCGCTGAAGCTGTCACTATCGCGCACCGCAGAAAATTAGCGTCGCGTTCTACAAAAGTTGACGCGGCGAATATGCGGAGGTCACTGCCGTTAGCTTCACTGTATAGGCAAAATAAACGACCTACATTAATCAGCGCACTTCCAATAGACCCCGGAGTCGTGAGGTTTCGCTACAAACAAAACATATCTGCCAAATATTATTGTTTGTAATGGCAAAAAGCGAAATAGAGGTGGACAATGATGGAGCCCAATTCTTTTTGCTTGGCCTAAGCCCTAGTGTCCTCTTCTGGCGACACCCTGCGTTACAGCCGTTACAAAATCAGATACGTTGCCTTTCTACTGGCTTCCCTTAGTTCTCAATAGACTTTATATTTATATAAAATTGAATAGAATGCATGGTGTTGGCATGGGGTAACCATTTTCTAGAAATACGGGGCTAGCGTACCCAAGAAAACGCCTCGGCGGCACTGCGCAAACACAGAACGCAGGCTCGGCTTGGACGTTTTGTACTCCCCCGAAACTAACAGCGTCCGCTATATATTTTCAGTGCACTATTTCAGCAAATGCCTTGCGGTGGCGCCGATACACACTGTGTGCGTGTGCGTATGAGTGTTGGTTCGATGCAGACGGATCTATAGGGCCTCGCATGGCATTACCAATATCTTCGCGTAAAGTCTGCTATAGTTTACTGCACAGAAACTGCACTTAATTTGTTTAGCTGTTGGCTGCGTGGATATACCAGTCTGTCACCGCTTGCCTGTTTCCTAAGTATTTGCTGCTCGTGAAAAAAGCGTTGGTCATGCTAAAAAGGAACATTTGGTTAGCGTCCAAGCAAAATTACCTTTTACATTACCGCTGATTTCTCAAACAAAAGCGTTCAGTATGACATGACACAACGTTAAGATACTTTCTAAAAGGAAAGCTACGTTGAAAGACCGCGTTGTAAAGTTACAGGTACGGTAATCAGCTCTAAGATATTGTTACATAGGCGCGCTCTTTAGGTGTGGCAAGCACTGTACTTGCCAATATAGGAACAATGCGCGCCGGTTTTCCCATTCCTTTGTCTGGTTCACGTCGGCTCCAGCTTTCCAACTGCTGCACGGTTATGTTGGAGCGCGATTACACTAGGCAATATAAGCTATTCGGTGCGCAGGAGACTAGCGGGACAAAAAGAAACAACGAATTACGCAGAAAGAGACAAATTCCAGTGGGACGGGAGCGCGGTATGGGAAGGAAGCTCTTGGACCGTGGCCAAAAAGGGCCAGAGAGAAAGTTGCCTGTGCCCTGGTCAAGGAAAAATGATAGGCACTTGAATGGACGGGTGTCGCGAACGCAAGTAATGGAACGAGCGGTCCTCTAAGAAGAGCATGTATTAGATAGCGATTGTAGTATCCGCGGCGATAAAAGCGAAAAGCAAAGGCATTGAGGAAATTTCTCGAAAAACTTTCAGGGCAAGATGACCGGCATTTTTGTTTACACGAGTGAAATGAGCGGTTGATTGGTCACACAATTACTGAGTTCACACCGGTCATACAGTTCCCGCTGTCACGTTACGCCTTCACGCATCGTTTTGTGCGATTTGCACTGTTAATCTGCGCTGTTACCTAATATTTTAAACGCCGTAACGCAGGAAAAGACAAGACGCGTCAGATTTCTTTATGCACTGAGCATTAATCACAGATTACCAACCCACCAAAATCCACACTTTACTTAATTATAAACCGTTACGACGAATTTCACTGTTTGGAGCAGGGTATACCGGGAGCTATAGTTAGTATTCCACTTCGTCGTCTAGTAAACCACCAAATGAGGCAAATACAATACGAACGACGAACCTAAACATTATAGCTTGAAGCTGAACATTGTGTCCTGATGTTTATATTTGCAACATTCTGTTCAATAGAATTCACTTTCAAATAAGACCCTGTGTTTGTCGATCATTAGCCCTTGTCTCTAGCACACAGTGTTACACAAGAAAAAAGGAACTAGTCGATTTGAAGCAACTCTTTTCCGCTCCACAGATGAGAACTACCCGTTTGGTTGTTTACTTTGGCGCAAAGCTAGAGTAGACTGAAGAAATATAAATAGAATCTCTGCGCAAAACATCGGATTTCACAACTAATCGAACAGAAAACACGCCTTGTCTCCAACGTGACCATAATCTGCTCCGAACCAACGTGATGGATATTATTAGGAAGTTATGTATTTTGGAGAAATGTCCTTTTGCAACAAGCTTCAGTGTGATTTACGTGAGCAGGAATGTAAAAATCAAGGTGTCATGAACGAATATTTAAGCGCCGCTGTTAAAAAAAAAAAAGATAGAGAAAATAAAAGGAAAGAAAGAGGGGGAGGGATGAAACAGTTCTCATATTCCCTTTAACAAATAAAAGATAACACAGAACAATATCGACTTCATGCTCAAAATGACAGCATTTTCCGCACACTCCTTCGTGTCATTACACTGTACCGATGCAACAATAAACATCACTGGCATTGTCATGCTATACTATAGCGCGTGAACACATCAAAGTATTGGATATGGAGTGCATGAGCAGGGTCCTTCAATACATTAAGGACCTTAATATGAGTATATTTAAACGGAGTATCCCGTCATTATCCGCGAACGTAGACAGACGACGGTAACTGATCAAGTTTTGTAGATTACATTCATTTTCACGAATTCATTCGCAGGATATTTCTCCTGCACAAAAATATGTTCTCTCAGAAATCTGCCTTACTTGTCCCAAGAATGACACCGCAATAGATAACAGATACGCGTTCGCCAGTGAACAGTTCATCTGGCGTATGTTCTTAGTCCAAGAAAGAAGAAATCACCGGTGGAAATATGACAATAAACTTCTTTGGGCCCACTTTTGGTAAGAGCGCGTGAATTGTCATTGTAAGGTAATGAAGAAGTTGATTGGTTGATTGATTCAAGGGTGTTAACGCCTCAAAGCAACACTGGGCCTATCAGAGACGCATAGTGTATGGCATTGCATTAATTCTGACTACCTGAGGTTCTTTTAAAGTGCACACATTGCACGGTACACGAGAATTTTTACCTAAATAAAGAAATCTGTGTTCGCCAAGATCCTTGGAGAAAGGCGAACACAGCCTGCTCCAAGGATCTTTGGCATGAACCAACAGCAAGTGACCTACGAATTTGTCTAAAATGGTCATAGCTAACGCTTTAGAATATTTGGCGAACGCGACAGCTGTCGAGACCGAGCGAACAACAGGAGTGTTCAATAGACAGCCAACGTATAATCTTGTGATATTGAGTGATACGGGTATAATACTACATTTTTGACGTTCACGAGGGTGCCGTCAGATGCCAATGTAAATGACAGAAGCCTGCTCTTCTGTCATTTACAGAAGAGCAGGCTTCGAGACGCGTTAGCACTGTTAGCAAAAAAAAAAAAAGGAAACCGGAACTCATTTTAGCTGGAGAAGCATTTAGGCCCGTTGCTAAATGGAACACGGATGGCGTAAAAAGAAGTTTGCCAGCTGCACTCGGTCGCGGTCATCCGCATTCTAATGATTCGTCGCGAGAGGTAGACGAAACGGTTCGCTTTATCATTTTCGTTACACTGTCAGCATTGCTCATTCTGAACTAACACTCTTTTGCCGCCGCAGAAAATCGCAAGAGAAGAGTGCGCGATAAAGTTCTGGTACATTCAATGCGGTAGTATGGGTTTGAATACTTCCGGTATGTTTAATCAGTTCATATCCTCAATTTTGCTGCCTAAAATATTTTTTGTAAAAATAATAATAAAAAAAAGAACCTCACTGAAAAAAGAGGCCAGCAGGCCCTGATTTATGGAGAGCCGAGTTTGTTGCGTGCCTTTTGGTTGGCTCCGCACCTAAAATTGTTTCTAGAAGTACGCTCAATAATAATAATTAATCAATAAATCATGTTTATTTACCGTGCCCAGGAACAACCATCAGGTCTGAGTGTTGGCATACGCATACATTGAAAAAAAAATAACAGCAGTGGAATATTAGTAAAAAAAAAAATGAATAGGAAGAACAATCTCAGAAGAAGAGTGTACATACAGCAAGGCACAAGGTGAATACAAAAGAAGAAGGAGCAGGGCAGTTGAACAATACGTGAAACTATGACACAACAACGCAAAGCTCGGGTAAGAACAATGACGGCAAGTTATGAAAAATATCAGGATCATGAAAATAAAGTTCTTGCCATGCCATGCCATGAAAATAAGCGTTAAAGACCCTGTGTTCTGTGCACGGTTCAGTGTTGGCGATGACAGGCAGGAACATGGAAAAGTCTGTGTTCTCTGGTGATCTTGCACGGAATACGAAACATGATACAACTGAGGAGATCGGGGCAGGTGAGGATGTCGTGAAGGAGCTCGAAAATAAACAGAAGGTCAGCGCGATTACGTCGGCAGCGAAGTAATGGCAATGACAGCAAGCCAACAGTGCTAGAAGACGTTCCATCATCCGTGTTAGCATAGCGGTGATGATATATGCTTAGAAACATTTTTTTCTGGACCCGATCTATAATGTCACTGTTGGATCTAGAAATGCCATTCCAGAGGAACGACCCATATTCGAGTTGAGAAAGACAGATTGTCGTGTACAACTTGCGGAATGGTGTAGGAGAATTGAATACTCTCGATAGCCTGTAAACAGAGCCAAGAGAGCGCATACCCCTTATTGCAACGAGTTTAGTGTCAGCTGAAAAGTGTAAGGCTGCATCAAAAATTGCAATGACATCATTGATCTCGCAGACCTTACACAATGGTACAGAATCTACAGAAGAAAAAAAAATATGCGTGCTGTTGTCATGACGTTGCTCTTAACTTCTAATAATAATAATAATAATAATAATAATAATAATAATAATAATAATAATAATAATAATAATAATAATAATAATAATAATAATAATAATAATAATAATAATAATAATGACGTCACACAAGCGCTTTAAATATTCCGCAGAAGTATGTGTATTTAACGCAGTTTTTTATTTATTTATTTATTTATTTATTTATTTATTTATTGATGTTTACATTGTTACTTGAGAAGCTAACTTATCGATGTAAAGCGGTACATGTGGCAATTATGATTATTATTATTTTTTTTGTTTTTTGTTTACGAGATAAAAATTTGTAAGTCGCCCCCAGCCCTTTTGCTTATACGTTTCAGCATGGTTACACCCCTTTCACCATCATCAAATGAGAAAATTCAGACTGTTCTTCACTGAAATTGAGCGAATTCAAACGCACTGCAGCAGAACTATACACTCACATGACCGCAGTCGCTCCGCTCCGCCGGCGCCGCAGTCGTCTGCAGCAGCAGCGTCGTCTGCTGCTGCCGCTGACACCGATGATGTTCGCGTAGCCAGTGCGCCTGCAAGTGCGACAGCGTTGTGAACTTGACAGTGCAGTCCGGGCAAAGGAAGGACGCGAATCTGTCGCCGGACAGCATGAACGGACCAATCGGCGTGTTCGCCGCACGCTCAACGTCAGCCGAGCCGGCATTCGCCGCAGCGGCAAGCTGCGGGTAAAGGCATAACGTCGCTATTTGGCGGTTGTGCGCGGCGCCACAATAATGGGAAAATTGGCGGGTCGCGCGCGCGCCGCAGCTCGAACGCCGCTGTTTCGCGACGATCGGGCGCCGTTCGGCGCGCAGCGGCGGTGCTTAAAACCCGCGACGAGCTGCAGCGGCACGAGCGGGAGCTCCGGTCGGCGGCAAAAGCAAAACATCCATGCCGCGAAGGACGTCCGATATTGAAGGGTTTCAACGAGCCGACGAGGTCGTGTACAGGAACCGCGCGGATGAGATTGGTTTGCGCCATGCAGTGAGAGGCTCATGCGTACCAGCAAATTATACGTAATGTCTTCAATAATAAAGTATGCTTTAAGAAAGCCGACTCTCCTCATTACAATATAAGTCGACTCCCGGTAATTCGACCTTGGTTAATTCGTCATTTCGCTTAATTCGAACCACTGTAATGTCCCGACAAGAAACCATACAATGCTATGGAATAAAACCCCAACCGGCACCCCCTCATGCGCGTAGCGGTTACTAAAACCTTCAAAACACGAGAAATTCAGCAGACGGCGTTACTGCTTTCGTCTCTTTTTAGAATTTTGTTAGCGCCGACAACAGTGTTGAGGTTTGTGCGCCACCTCACCGACGACGACACAGTCAGCAACGTGACAGCCCAGCGCTCAGTGAGCGTTCAACTATGTCGGCGCTCTTCGCCGCATGCTGGCTGATTCGCGCTTAAAGAGGAAGAAGCAAAGCGACATTACTGACTGCTTCAAAGAATAAAAAAATTATTCGTTCATTTTGTCGCAATTCTTAATTCGACCTTTCGGATAATTGGACCAAGTCTAAGGTAGAGCCAGGGTCTAATGAACGGGAGTCGACTGTAGTGAACTTGGTACTCTCTGCGTTCTTATATTAAAAATAAAATGTTATTTATTCACACTATCAAAAACATATCTTTCGCCCCTTGGCTCCTAAAGAAAGAGTCATATGCCAAGTGTTCCGTCGGCAAGGCAAACAACTCAATGTAGCAAAGATGTATGTAGCGTGAAAGACAGTACTAGTCTACCGTACAGTACTACTAACTGATAGTAGTACTACTGTTAGTTACAGTACTACTAACTGCCTTATAATGGGTGCATATATATATATATATATATATATATATATCTTTCTGCTTCCTGTAAATCAGCGAATTCTGCAAAAAAAAATATTCCGACGTAATTATTACTTACAGTCTTCTTACAGAGGCGTACTCACACGTTAACAATGCAAGTAAGGTTTTTGTTTTTTTGCATGTCTCGCACAATGACGTCACTGCTTAAACTCACCTCTTTGTTTTTATTTAATGTTTGTATGAAAGATTGGTATCATGGGTGATGACGGCTTAACGATACGAACGTTCAAACGTTACTGCTACTGTCTTCTTGGAACAACATAACTAAGATACAATCTAGCCACAATCTCCATCATCATACTACGGAAGTCCGCTGTTTCGCATTGCGGTTTGCTACACCCTAGTGAACGTCAAAAATGTAGTATTATACCCGTATCACTCAATACCACAAGGTTATACGTTGGCTGTCGATTGAACACTCCTGTCGTTCGCTCGGTCTCGACAGCTGTCGCGTTCGCCAAATATTCTAAAACGTTAGCTCTGACCATTTTAGACAAATTCGTAGGTCACTTGCTGTTGGTTCATGCCAAAGAAGCCTCCACTATGGTGTTATGGCTGTTTGTGTAATGATTGTAAAGTTGTGTTCTTTACTGCGTAATCTGTCACATGATAATATTGTGTCTTCCAGAAGTTAAAAAAGGTGATGATTTTTCTACGGCTGTATGTGGTTTGTAATCTCGTGTTTGTCGTCGGTTTTAATATGGACTCTTGACACGCAGCTATCAATGTAAACGTTATTCTGGGCTTTAATCTGGGTCGTTCACGCAGCCATTAGAGCGCAACTTTCGCTCATCACGAAGTTGACTGAGGCCAAAACAAGAGCAGCAGTAGTGACAAATATTAGCTAATGCAAAAGGGGCCATTGAGTGTCAGAGTCGAAGTCATCGCATAGAAAGGTCTTGCGTAATAGTTAACAGTACACTGCCACTGAAATACTGGCTTGGAAAGTGATACGTGGCCCAAACTTCCGTAGTACTGGAGAGTCAATTCGAAACACTGGTGCCTTTTCAATTTCCAATAACATTTCTTGACCCTCATTTGACATTGTGACACAGGTGGGCTACTTCGCGTAGGCTTTCGCCACTGAATATAAGTAATTGCAACAGCAACAATGAATGAATAACGACAGAGAGAAGTTAAAGTTAACTGGAAAGGTTAGTCAAAGGACACCCGTGCTACTCTCGCTGTATCATGGGATAAGAGCTGAAAGAGAGTGAGAAAAAAAGTAACACACACACACACACACACACACTCACACACACACACACACACACACACACACACACACACACACACACACACACACACACACACACACACACACACACACACACACACACACACACACACACACACACACACACACACACACCCACACACACACACACACACACACACACACACACACACACACACACACACACACACACTCATGCATAATGTATCCCGCAGAAGTTCTGCAATCGCCACTTCGCTACTTGAAGTTGCGGCGAACCAGAATCTGTCCATTATATCATAGAATCCCCCCCCCCCCCTACCCCCCCAATTCAGGACGCTGTGAAATTCCCTCAGCCCGCAAAACTTACGTGTGCCAGCATGAGTTTAAAGTCGGCGCCAATAATGGCAAGGTATGCGTGATAGAGAGGCGACCTGCTTTTCTCAGAGACGACCGCGTCCCCTGCCGTTGTTCAGGCAAGGTGCCTTGCCCCTTTCGACAACTCTTCCTCGTTTTGTCTCGCTTAGCTCAAATAGTGGCCGCTAGGTGACGTGACACTACCGTCGTGGATAGGAAACCTTTAGTCGCGGAGATTACTTATGCGTTGTTGCATCTGCAGCGGACGCTCTTTAAAGGTTGACAAGTCAAACTGCTTGATCCATTGCCTCGTTCCATTGCTCCCTTCTCCGTTCAAACGAATATCTTTGCTAAGCTATTGTGGACAACAGTCACTGGATAAATAAATCTTAGAAACGCGTTCAACAGGTTTAAAAAATTAGGACAATCTTATTACTGAACAAAACCGCAGAAGTTGCGGCCGCTGAATGCCGTATTAATAATGAAAATAGTCACAAGTAGGTTTGCAATTATATGATTACCCATGGAAGAATAGTACATTTCGAGAGCATGAACTAGAAGGCATGAGAATGTCAATTTGAGCCAAGAAGTGTATAGTAATAATTTGCTTATTGAAGAAGGCTCAAGAACGCAATTACACAGTGCACGAACGAGAACGTATGCGTTAACAAGTCATCCTGATAATTATAAATGCGATTTGTCACATCCTAGTATCGATTCACGAGCCAAGGGTTATTATACAATATAATAACGTATGCGGCCTGAAGCAATGCCAGTCTAAGTTAATGGCATGTACGTGCATTTGTGAACATAAGTGAGCGTTTCAATCGTACCGTCTCAAGACGCGTGCCGAGGAGAGCCGAAATGACCATAATTATGGGGGGGGGGGGGGGGGGGGGCGAATATTCCGCGTTTCGAATAAGAATGGAATATTACACACTAACTATTCGTGTTCGTATTCGAAAAGAAACTATTTGGTATTTTCGAATATGTGAAAATATTAAAATATTTCTCAACAGTCGATTGTTAACGTATTGTTAATGTCCTTCGTCTGCTAAACAAAACGTCGCAATTTCTCAGAAGTTAAAGAACGACAAAAATTTCTGAAGCAACGCGGATACAAAATTAGTATTTCTAGCCTTGTTTTTTATTTATTTTTTAACGCTACAACCAGTGATGTTTTCCGTGCAGAGGGCCCTTTTACATGTGTCTACGGCACACAAGTCCTTCAGCAGAATTTTGTTTTCTTTTTCAATATTATTGATCTTTTTGGGGCAATCATTTATTTATCGTTTTCCTAAAGCTCCATTCATACAGGAGCCATTATTTCTTGGAAAGCTTGCTTGCAAACTGGGTCTAATGCTATTGAGAGGCTTTTCGCGTAGTTTTGACATTTAGTCATCTTGGATTTAAAACTGATTCTTTCTCTCTTATAGTTAGCTGCTATAGTATATTTTGTAGTCTAGTCAGTACAGGCGTGCACGGTACTTAATTATACAGAAACAAATATGTATGCGGTAAAAACGTATATGGGTCTGCGTTTGACCATTCGATATTCGATTCGGTATTCAATACTTATAACTCGTATTAAAAATTGATAATCGCCCACCTCTAATTATCAATGACTAGGGGTGGGCATATATATCACTTTTTTTTCGATGACCAATCGAATACGAATACAATTGAACACCTCTACAGCGAAATAACCCGTATAACGAATGATCGATTATGTCTGGGCAAATTCCTATCTTTCATATGTATTGTGAAGGCGTCTACCACGAAGACCACTACAACGTATTTGTCTGAACAACTAAGGAACTTAGGCGCCCCCGAAATGGTGATTTGTTGCTTTATACAACGAACGCCACGTAGCGATGCCGCCACTGCCCTCCACAGATGTCCCGAAGGTGCGCCCTGCGCTAGCGCTTAAAACCTTAATTATGGGGTTTTACGTACCAAAACCACGATCTGGTTATGAGGCACGCCGTAGTGAAGGACTCCGGAATAATTTGGAACACGTGGGGTTCTTTAACGTGCACTAAACCTAAGTACACGTACTACACGGGTGTTTTCGCATTTCGCCCCCATCGAATTGCGCTAGCGCTAACGGCAGCGCCAGCGACGCACTTGAAGAGCGTGCCGATGATGTAGTCCTGCTGCACTGCTCCAGGAATCGCACAACTGAATGGTACGTTGCTTGTTGTAACGCGTCAACGGATGCCACGACTGACGAATACGTCGTAGTTCATGGCTACGTGATGACGTCATCATAACACACGGCCGACGACGTCTTCAAAGCCATGTAAGGCGGAAAGGACGGGAACGGAAACGAAGCCACAGTGATGAAGATCCTGTAAACCAGGGGTCTCCAAACTTCGTCCCGCGGAGGTTTCTCGATCGACCCGCGGCTGGCGTAGGTCCACCCGATGATGACCGGCCCGCAGGCGGGCCGTTTTTCCCCCGCAATGCCTCCACTGGGCCTCTGGCTAAGAGCGGGGCTTCTCCACAACACATTGCGCCATTGCGCTTCTTTCTATGAGCTGACTTCACAGCAGTTACAAGGGCACACCACGACGCCACCTCTTTCGAGGCAGCGTCGGTGAATCAGGTGCCTCATGCGACTATCCCGTGAGGAGCGCGTGACGCTCCAATTGGCCGGTCCCAGTCATCAAGTCAATAGACGCGCCGGATCTTTCTTGACTTCGCCCAGGAGCTCTGGGCCCAGAGAGCTACCGTTAGCTCTTCACCTACGAAACTACAGCTTGTAAATAGTTCTATAAAGTATAAAGCTCCTTGACATTCGAGGACATCACATGAAACTTAAGTGTACCACGATTGCAGTCAAAGAACTGCATTCCATCTGCAGACGCCAAGTCACTTGTCCGGAAGCATTTGAACACGGCTTACCCGAATCACCTACAAGTATACACAGATGGCTCTATCAAAGTAGACGAAGACCGCTGCGCAGCTCCATTCTATATTCCCTCTCTGAGATATACGTGGTCTGGCCGTCTGGACTGTATATCCTCGTCGACAGTTGTGGAAGGCGTGGCAAGAGCTGCTGCTCTGCGCAAACTAAAGACTTTGCCTCTGCAGAATGTGGTTGTCCTTACGGACTCAAAGGCCGCGTTACAACAACTCTACCGTGGTCTGCCATTCATCAAGTTCCCGCGCAAATCACTAGCCCTCGTGAAAGAACTCAACTTCACAGTAAATTTCACAGCAAAGTTCAGCCACAGTCAACTTCACAGTAAAGAACTCAAAGGCTTCACAGTAAAGCTTCAGTGGATTCCCTCATACATTGGTATTTCTGGCAACGAAAACGCCGATGCACTTGCATACGCAGCGCTCTATATCATCCTTCCAAAGTCAAGGCTCCAAAGAGTAATCAAGCGGAAAATCTGACATTCGAAATTACTTTGGGTCACTTTGGGTTCCACCACATATGCCCTGCGTAACCAAGAGATTTCACCGAGAGGAAGCCTCACTTCTATATCGAATAAAGACATGATCTGCTAGTACACCGGCCTGGTTATTTAAGACGGGGCGAATCAATTCTCCGAACTGTACGGCATGCCACGAGACAGGAGACATTGAAAACTTTCTGTGGTCGTGCCCGAAATTACAAGATGAAAGGGACGCTCTCCTGGAGAATTCGCAAAAAAAAAAAAGAGGACCTTCCGCATGCTTGCCTGCAACACCTTGTATTTCCCGAGGGATCTCAGCGGTACGTTGGTTTAAAAAGCTGCGAACATCAAGACATTCAAGGCACCCACCAAGGGCACACCCCAGGGCGCAGTGATCTCGCCAACGCTATTTAACGTGGCGATGATAGGCCTTGCAAGGAAACTACAAGCCATCCCGGGTATCCAGCACGCCCTATACGCGGATGACATTACAGTCTCGTGTGTCACCGGGTCGCTACGTGAAAAAAAAAAGAACGATTACAAGCAGCTGCCTGCGTAATCGAGACATACGTACGTGCGAGCCAGAGGGCTGCAATGCGCGTCAGAGAAATCAGAGATTATACGAGTCTGGAGAGGCAAAGGGAATCGTAACGTCCCTACGGACCCTGCCCTTAAACTGTAAATCAGACTTGCAAATGATACAATACCTGAGAAGACCACAATCCGGGCGCTAGGCATGTGGCTACAATCAAATCAACACTGCCAACACGGGCTTAACTTCATCGAGACGGCAACACAACAAGTCGCAAGAATGATAAAGCGGGTAGCCACGAAAAGGACGGGGATGAAGGAATCAGACACCCTTCGCCTAATAAGAAGTCTGGTGGTTAGCCGCTTCATTTACAGCTTGCCGTATTACCATCTAACAAAAACAGAGAAGGATGCGATCAATTCGTGCTTAAGGAAAGCATACAAGATCGCCCTACTAATTCCGCAATGCGCCTCAACCGAAACGCTCATGTCTCTCGGGATTCATAATACATTCGAGGAACTGGCAGAAGCTCAACTGATAACTCAAAGAAACAGACTCGCACAAACGACCACGGGTAGGAAACTCCTTGGCAGACTTGGGTATCACGAGCTCCTAGAAAAACACAACCAAGCTAAACCCATTCTCACAAGAATCAGAAACAGCATCAAAGTGGCGCCCATACCCAGAAATATGGACCCAACTCTACATGCAGGCAGAAGAGAAGCCAGAGCTGCATACATTGAGAAAACGCACGGAGACAAACCAAACTCCCGCTTCGTGGATGCGGCAAGATACCCAGGCAGGCAGAAAAGAGCAGTAGCTGCTGTCACTGACTACTTGGGCAGAGAAATCACTAGCGCCTCCACTCACAACGCCACTATCGTGGAAGCAGAAGAAATTGCAATATCCCTTGCTATCAAAGCAACGGAACCAACACCAACAACAAATAACCATCCTATCAGACTCTCAAGCGGCATGCAGAAGCTACCTCAGGGGACGAGTATGCACCGCAGCCTATAGGATTATACGAGATATAAAACCCCGAGCCAAATTTCACCTTTTATGGGTACCCAGTCATGAGGGAATCAAGGGAAACGAAGAGGCTGACAGAGTAGCTCGTGCGCATACTACACACCACGGGTGCTCACAGGCCGCCTCTGACGACCTGATCCCGATTGACCAGAACTACTCCGCAATTTTAAACTATCACAGAGGAAATAGAATGAAACTACCACCCCCAGATAAGAATCTCAGTAAGGAAGAACAGGTTATATGGAGAAAGCTGCAAACCTATACATATAACAACCTGCACATTCTTCATAAAATTTTATCCCGAAAGATATACGGGATAAATACGGGAAAGATATACGGGCCCATGGTGCGGGGCCACGCCAACCTTAGATTACATCTCATGGGATGCACGGCATATACAGAAAAGACAAACACAGAATTTACGGAGCATATACAATGGGAGGCGGCGCTGTCCAGCTCACAGGAAGAGGTCCAAAGGGCCATCATCCGACAAGCAAGACGGTGCGCGGAAGCCAGTGGGGCCCTTGCCTAGGGGCTCCACCCATTGAGCGTTTTATTTTTCAATAAAGTTGTTCTATCTATCCCGAGTGATCAGTTATAGTCCGCAAAGAAACTTCACGTCTCCTTATCGAATTCTTACGAGAGACTGCTTTGATGGACATATGGTGAAACCCTGCTGCGATATGTACGAGACACTCGGGCGGAGCAATTGCCGGCATTGATCACCAGGCTAAACCCGCCTGTTGCTACAATCCACTACCACCACCTCCACCATCAGTCCACCGCATGAAGCAAGTTTAAGTCCACAGCATGCATGAAATGGTAACAGGGGAGGACATCTTTAAATAAATACAGAGTGTGTCCACGTACAGCTTGTGATAGGGTTAACTGAAATATGTCACAAGTACTAGGGAGAAAAACATGCTCAAAGTTAAATAATGACTCGTATAGCAAATAACAACAGCTACCGAAGATGGCGGATTCTCAAAGCCAATGTTCTTGCGTTGCATGATTCACGAGCAGGCCCTCTGTGTGAAGTGTGTGGGTATGTCATGTGTTCTGAAACCCGTTGTTTCAGCTGCTAATGTTATGATGTCGGATATGCCCAATCTTCGCCAATTCTATAAATTGCGGAAGGCGATGGAACCTGAGTTTGTAGACCTCACGCATTACACGGCAGTTCAATGGCTTGGCTGCGCAAAAGATTTGTCTCGTTTCTTTAACCTTAAAAAAAAAAAAAAAAAAAAAACTGGCTCCTGAAAATGACAGGACGGTTACGACTGTGTAACGCGAATGTTTAAGCGTTAGCTGTGGTGTGATGGGCTGGGCGTTCTTGCTCCCGATCTTCAGCTCGCCGAATTTCTTGGGGATCTGAAGGTTCTGCTTTCTCGATGACAACTCAATGTAGATGATCTTTTATAGCGGTGTAATTTAAACTACTACTTTGATATTATACTTGCTGACCAGAGTCAGCCATGACAACGACGTATGAAGACGACGCAGTGACGACGATTGAACGACGAAGAAGGAATGACGTCATATTGTAACGACGAAGGTGGTATGGCGACGACGGGAAGACGATAATGGGATTAGGATTCTGAAATGGTGACTATGGTATACCGACGATCGCGTGACGACGATGTGAAGAGAATAATGGCATGACGAGAATGTATGACAACGATGGCGTGCCGACATCGGCGTGACGCGACGGTATGACGAGATTCGGATGGTAAAGACAGAATGGGGAAGATAGAACGAAAACGACGGCAGTACGATGACGGTGTGACAATGGTGGCAATAACTATATTATAAATTGTAAATTACCAATGCGAAAGCATTATATGGCTAATGAAGCGGAAAAACTGGCGGCGTAGCCGGATATGGTACAAAACGTCACGTGGTCACAGACAGACCACGCCGGTGGCCGGTCTATACATAGCGCCGTGCGTCGCGGCGCTGCCAGTCGGTGCGGTGATTTCGGTGGGTTCTGTCGTGCGCTCCCGTGGACGAACCTTCGACTTCGACTTGTCAGTCAGTAGCTGCGCTAGGCTCCTTTGGACGTCCACGCGAGTAGGCGAACGAGGCCGTACCAATGCTCTCGCATTCATTCACGTATAGGATACATACGTGCCCTTGACATTTTATATAAAGGTGGCAGCTTGCCAGCCCGTTCCTTGCTTTCTTTTTCTTCTCTTTCAAGTGCATATGTATGTTATCGCAGCAAATGCCATTAATATTATGACAACAAAAACGTTACGGTTGTTGTACGACGACGACGCAATGATGACGATGGCATGGCAACGGTGGCACGATCACGACTGAACGACGACAGCATAATTACGTCAGCGTGATGACGACGGGAGGCTTCCGCCAACGGAAGCAGCTTATGGCGCCTTACTTCTCTCGCTCGTCTCCATGGAGGAAAGAAACAAAACAGGAGAGGCCCTGACGTCACGTTTTTGAAGCCGGAAGTGCAGCCATGTTGGTGTGCCATCTCCCTTTGCGCCTCCAATCAGGGTTTCTGCAGCTCGCCGGAGCAGACGGGCGCGAACTTTGAACTTGCATTGTTACAAGCCGCCGGAAGTGTGTGCTGTTGGCGCGCGTCAAAACAATGCCTACGAAACTTCTGTAGCAGTTTTAGTGAAGCAGACGCGCTCCTGTGTTTTTCCGTGGCACGTTGAAGACGACGACGAAGACCCGCACCGTGATTGCTTGAGTGTATCTGTTGGTGGCGGACACTCACACTCACAGACATCAAACACAACTTTCAAGCTTAAACACCACACTCCTAAGTCAGCTTTTCTCGCGAACAAAAGGTGCTGCGAAAAAAAAAAAAAACACCGGTGAAAAAATCTTATCTAACTTTTCAGAGACCGAGAGCAGCAGCGAAAGCTTCAGGAGCGCGGTTGCTATGGCAACGTTGACATTTGGGGTACCCGTCCCAGTGCTCCTTTGCGAATAACAGCACGTGACTTCCGCCACACCTTCTCCAATACGTCCGTGCTGGCTTCCTGGGTTTCCTCCTCATGCTCGTCTCAGTCGCAGCGGACGGCGCCAACGGCGCGACAGTTAGTCACGAGCTAAGAAAAGCTGATGCTTTAATAACGAGTACTTTGCTCAGAGGGATCGCGTCTAACCACTGCTGTCCAGTTACAGGTGGCTCTGGAAATTGGCCTTTTTCGTCGACACAACGGATTTCATAAACTCAATGTGAACCTGCGAGGAAAGACACATCTTATTATTGACCTGTACGTGGACATTTATTTATTTACATGTACTGCCGTCTTGCGTAGCAAGATATTGCAGGAGTGAGTGCATACATGTTTCAATCAATTGAAGAATACATTTTAGTTGCAAAAAGGAAAACAAACAATATAGAAAAAACAATATCAGGAAAAGCTAGTTGATTAATGAACATAATTAGGCAATAGGTCGGCAAATTCATCACTCGATAACTCGCGCAAGGAGCCCTCAAGGCCATTTCAAATCACCAATTGTATGTGGAAATTATTTGATTTGTAAACGCATACACAGGAAAGAGAAAGCGAGGAGCAAGGCTGGCAACTGCCACCAGAAGGGCAGTGCCCCTCGCACAACTTCAGCTGTCATTTACAAATCAGTAAGGGATCCTACAGCAGCGCAATATAATTTTTTATCGCCTCATCCAAGGCGCAGCAACATTACAGGAGCGCCCGAAAGCCTCCTTGACACACGAACAGCCCTCAGTTGCGAGCGCCGGGATGCGGAGAAGGAGGCAGCCACGCCCACCACTGAACTTACGCTCTCTCCGTGCGACTCGGATGGCCGGAGCAAAACATGCCAACATGCATTATCTCGGAGACCATGGTGAAACATACTGCAACGAAACGTTATAATGAAGGACTATGCCGCGGTCGGCTGTCAGGAATAGCTCGAAGCACAAAAACAGCTAGTATATCATATATATATATATATATATATATATATATATATATATATATATATATATAGGTTGTATTTCTACCGTACCTAAGGTAAATGAGCACGAAATCTAACCTCTTAATGAACCTGTGGCGAGTCACGGCCATATGATTGAGCGAAAGAGACACACAATAGCGCGCTCAAGGCAGAACGTTGGGCATCCTTAACACACCATAATTAGGTGCCATGCACATGATCACCGGACAACGCAAACACATGCTCCATAGAGCAGTGACAATCGCGAATGATTGTCACCGCTCTATTGTCAGCTGCAGTGGATATCCGCGAATGATCATCAGGGAATTCCACATTGCATCACAGACACAGCCCCAGAGCCACAACAAATCCGTGTCATTCGAGCATGAGCCAGGGGCACTCAACCTTGCTGTTTACGCTGTTCTAAGCGTCAGCATTGTCTGCGTCCGCTTCAGACGGTCCTTCTGTAAGCCCTTGACACAGGGTGACGCCAAACCTGGCCTGGAAGCATGTTTATATCTCTGGAGTTTATTGACAGACGTCACGCAAGGTGTAAGTACATGTTGTGTTTCGCATGCTGCCACTCCATGAGTGGTGATACTTGCGTAAATTAAGAGAATCATCCTAGATTACGCCACAAATGTAACCCGATCCTATATAGGCCCTGTAAACGGCTGATAGTATGTTCAAATAAATAAATAAACAGGCAGTCGAGGCTGCAAGCCCTTTGCTACATACTATACTCAGGCCAGTAGGTTCAGAAGGATGGGGAATGGGCTCGTAATGCTGCTGTATCTGTGGTCGCACTCGATATGTCCTGGCCTTCTCCTTGTACTGCGGACACCACCAGCTCTCAACATGCAGTGCCATCATTACGTGTTGTGCCGCGAAGCATTACGCGTATGCACCATCCACACGTCCTCACGGTTGAGTGCATACTATGAAAATAAACACAATTGTGCGAGCGAGAATTGTTGGGCCAATGGCCATCGAAAATAACACAGCGAAAAGCATTTTAATTCCACAATGTAACTACAACTTTGTAATTCCAGTATTTGTAATTATTAGATCTGGTATATTACGTGTTATACTCTTTCCTATTATGTGCTGAAGCTCACTTTTGACTGTCATATTCCGTGCGTAAATAATTTTAACTGTCTGTATTCCTCATCTGCTTACATGCTCATCGCAGTCTACGTCACGGCCACTTGTGTGTGTTTGGGACTTTGTTTACAAACTCATTGTGGTGCGACTTGCCTTTGCCGTTTATATCTTTATGTTCATGTGCATATAGGACTGTGGGCTGTGGATTTATGGCTCTATGAGTCTGTTTCTCTTCCTTCTCTTACAACATATATATTTTTATATGGTTGTTTCTGCTATGCGAAACGGAGTAGCCATCACCATTATAGGGTGACCACATCTTTCTTTTATTTTCATTTGAATAATAAAAAAAAAACAATTGCACGCATCGCCGTTAGCTGTATAACATTTAAGGGAAGAAACGCTGCTCATTTGTTCCTTTCGTCTTACATGAGCAGCCCATTTGTTGAAAACATTTTTGTGTGCGTGTAACCGAGAATGCTGCGCATGTAAAAAAATATGCAGATCCAACGCACATGCTGAAATTACTAGGTTACTTCAATATTATAAATCTAGCAATCTTGGCAAGTCATTATGTTTCCTACGAACTCGAGTCAGGCACCCACAAAATACCAGGCGAGTGCTCAGCAACTACGCCATCTTGTTTTGCAGGCACGAAGTTCTGCCGCTCTATATACGGCCAAGATTTATCATAGCTACCAAAGCACACCTGACAGGCACGGCTCTAACGACTGTGCTACATTGCCAAGCGGATCACCTCACCCCAGTAATCTCCTGAGTGGTCAGTGAGGTCACCGTCGCGTCAAAGCGCTACAAGCCAGCAAAATGGCTCATATAACCAACTACTCTTCCATCCTCGTTGGTCGGGTTTTGCGCAGGTGGGTCTCCCATCTTCGAATGATCCGGGTGCCAGAGGCAGAGAGCACGTAGGTAAATTTAGGACTTACTCAACCAGGCCAGGTATTGATCACAGAAGCTCATTCTGAAAAAAAAAAATTGACTGAATTGGCCGGTGGCACCAGTAACAATGGAATGTAAGACATGCAAGACATCGCTTCAACTGGAATCGCCACAACTACAATAAGCCCCATCGTTGTGATGCATCCGCGGTATATAGTTGTGGGATCCGCGTATGCACAAGCATACGACAGCATCTAAATAAGACACCATCGTTCATGCAACCAGTTAACTTCGGCTAAAATAGAAAGTCAAGATGAAGGTGGCCAGATGGAAACATACTGTCGTCATCGTCGTAGTCGTCGTTGTTGTCGTTGTCGTTTACAAAAAAAAAAGGGGGGGGGGGGAACAAATGAAAAGGCGACGGCGTAGTAATTGTCTCAATTATCAATGGACACTTGAACTGGCTATGGAAAAGATACCGGATAACAGAGCTAACAGAGAATAAGGATAGGAAACTTATTGGACAAACGAAGGTAATATGTCTCATTTAAACGGAGTGACCGACGTTTGGGCAGGTGGACTTCGTCAATTTTGTCGGGCACCTAACCTTTCCAATGCTTCTGTGCCTCGTTAATTTGGACAGAGTAGAAATGCGCAGAACCAGCAAAATTTCATGTATTTTTGTCTTTGCTAATGTGGAGGGCGTCTGTATGGACAGGACCTCCTCTAGAATAAGAAGAGCAGCAGCAGCAGCGGATTGGCCAAGAGTCTGTTTGCGTTCACGAATTAAGTAGAAGGAATAATTAGCAAATTATGATATTATTAAAGATAAGTAAATTAAAGCTATCAAAGTAGGCATATTTTGTTTGATCAGTCAGTTTGAATGTGAATCGCAATAAAAATGTAGAACAAAGCAGTTAAAGTTAGATAGACTTGTTCTTTCATCTTTACCTGCTAACATTGTATAGTTTCTTTCTACTCCTTTTCTTGCTAATTCCCGTGTATTCTCCCCTCACGCAATACTCCTTCGGGAGCCTGTAAACTTGTAACTGAATAAAAAAAATATAAATAAAGAAAAGTTAACGAATTACTAATAACTTTAACAATAAATTCGGTGGAATGCATGTGGTGTGCCGCCAGTGACAACACGCAGCGTTTTCGGCATGACCAGCACTGTACAGCCTCTCTACTGCGGCGGCAACCCTGTGGTAATTTCGGTACTCACGCGCTTTTTGAGACGAGAAATGGACTTTCTATTTGTTTCAGTTGTTCTATTATTCGTGCGCATAATTATGTGGAGACGAAACAGCTTTCTCTCATACGAGCTATAGCTTAGTCGGTAAACTGTAGCGTCTCCCTACTGCACCCCTGTTTTGGTGTACTAACTTTGTTTAAGTGAAAGCGCCGTCACTGGGAACTCCATCAGTGCAAACCTTGCTATCATGGCCAGCGAGGAGCTTCAAACTGCACTTTGATCTTTCTTGAAAAAGTTAGCAGGGACCAAACGACCAACCTAATTTTGTCAAGTATTAATTCCAGTGCACAGTGTAGTGCGCCGGAGCAGTCTAATTGCAGAATTACTTAAATAAATTAAGCTTTGTTAAAATGAACGACCAGTTTGACGGACGCTATTTATCAGGAGTCCGAAGTGTCCATATTAACGAGGCATACTACATACGTAATCTGCCACGTACATGTTGCACATTAATTCAAGAAGCGCTCTGATGGATGTTTTTGTCGGATAAAGTGATTCAACAGCGCTATGCAGTTTTCAAAAAAAAAAAAAAAACAGAGCTTGTGCCTAGCACGCGACGTCGCAGTGAAACTCCTCCCAAGGACACGTGCGCTTTCTGCATTGTCCGCACAGCAGGAGCAAATTAAGGCGCGCTCAGTAGCTATCACCTCCGCCCTTCAGTTCTTAACGCAGCTTCTTGCATGGCGCTCACAACACTGAATAGGTGCGTTGAACATTCGCAAAAGCGTGCTCATACAGGGTGTGTGGCGAGATGGAACCACGACACATTGTAGCCTAAGAATGGAACTCACGTAGGGTTGTTTACGGGGCGACAGGGATTGTCCAAGATCATTACGGTAGCAAAGTGCATGTTATGAGGCGAAAAGTAGTCACCTTGAGATTACTCTCAGTGTTTTCAGCTGCCTTAAAAGAAAGGACAGTCACCTTCCAAAAATAGAAGTTGAGAAGCTACGCTGTTGGATTCTGTCAAATTATAGGAATGACATAGGTCTTGATCACTGTAGCGCAAAAAAAATCAGCAAAGTAATACCAGCGAAATGAAAGAACAAGCAGAAATACAGGTGGTACTAGCAAACAGCCTCGGCTTGCTTTATTATTATATTATTATTTTTTTGCTTCGCTTCTTATGGCCGCCCTAAGCCGCTGCGCAATGCTCTAGCCGACAGCGTAGCAGCAACGAGCAGCTACGCCATCGCCTTGTCACTTTTTCGCTGTCACTAAGTCATCCATTGATTAGTGCTGATTTTTTAAAACTTCCTTTTGAGAATTTTGCTGCCGCACCCACGAAACGCGCGGGCCGGCCTTCACTTTTTCTATTCG
The DNA here is from genome assembly GCF_013339745.2 of Dermacentor silvarum. Taxonomy (NCBI): domain Eukaryota; kingdom Metazoa; phylum Arthropoda; class Arachnida; order Ixodida; family Ixodidae; genus Dermacentor; species Dermacentor silvarum. The sequence continues at coordinate 244,885,619 of NC_051155.1, read as the reverse complement.
TGTTTTGCGCCACACTTTGACACGCGGAAAAAATAACTGGGGAAAATGTACCAAGCTGCAAACTGTGGAATATCTTGTTTACGAATGCTATGCACAATTTGATATTCGAGCTAACGCAAATATGCAAGTAAGTATAAATTTAGGCAAATATTGAATTAACTCCTAAGAAAGCACCTTAGGAGCGACTCCTAAGAAAGCACCTTTGGTCTGATCGTCGCATATCGCAACCCCCCCCCCCCTTTTTTTTTTTAACAGCATGACCTGCATTAACTGGTACATATGGTATAGGAATAACGTTAAGTAGCACCTAGTATCATCTAATATCTAATTTCTAAATTCATCACAACACGTACTTCAAACGTGCATGGTGGTGACACATATGTTATGCATTTCATTCATTCATAAATTCCAGTCAAATGCAAGATCTCCGCTTCGCTACCAACGAAATATAGCCCTCAGCGTGGTCGACCTTGATCGAGGTAGCTGAAAATGCTATATCACCCTGCCACAGGACTTTTCGAAGGTAAACAAGTACAACTATCCTTTATATTCGAGGTTGTGTTATGGTGGTCTGTTCTTTAATAAAATGAAGAAAGTTAGCAGCTTAAGCTGGTATGGGGGCAATAAAAATGAAACAGGCTGGCTATTTTTTAAAGGAAAACACAGCGCTGATATGAAAACTATCAGTAAAGTCGATGTTTCCCAGCGCATTAGAAAAGGACGAAAGAAAAAGACACTCTGTGTGTCGTTCTCTGTCGTCCTTGTCTAATACGCTGGGAAACATCGATTATGCAGCACCAACTGGGCCAACGCTCAACATTGTGGAAGTTCATATCAGTACAGCATTGACTACTTACCTCCACCACTCTTTTAGACGAACATCGTGTTGAAATGAAGTGAGGTGTATTATTTCAAACTACATAGAAATAAGTACTAGAAACCGACTATTACATAGTGATAATACGCACTCTAAAAACCGTTTACACGCTTTGTGGCGTATCTTTGTCCCACAACTATATAATCGCCGTCCAACTTGTGCGCCTTTTGTCTCTTCAATGCTGCGCGCCCGGTACTTCCAGGTCACAAACGGCATGCGCGTTATCAGTGTGACGTAGCATTCTTGACACGCAAGTAGCGAGCACAAAGTTTTTCAAGAAATGAAACGCCAGTAAGACATATAACAATTATTAATGTTGTCTGACAAAGATACGCCCCGAAGGGTGTAAATTGTTATTGTAGTGTCTATAACCACAGACAACCAATATGACTGGCGTTATCTACACAGAAAAATAAAGGCAAGGCACGCCAAGAAAATGAGAAATTACGGAAAACAAAGAATATACATCGAGACAACGCAAATAATTATTAAAGTAAGGGATATTTTAAACTTCGAACCTGTAGTCTAAAGAAATTTAAGAGCAACACAGGTTTCAGTTGACCAAACAGTAAAATAGGAGAACTAACTAATCTACGTTTTCTTTCACGTGTTTTACGTGATATACGTGTTTACTGTTCATATATTTTCTATGTAGAACTGTTCCACACAGGGAACAGGATGTCTCTTGGAAGCACTCGAAGTGTTCTAGCGGCGTCGGATCTTCACAACTGTATCGATTCCTCTTTGCTGTCTTCAAAACCTGACCCCAAGTTTTAAAAACAACTGAGTGCACCGCCTAGACTATTCTCCTCGCATTTGCGTCCCTTGTGAACTCTTCAAACGGAAGGCCACCCTACTTTGACAGCTATGCATAGCTGTCAAAGTAGGGTCCTAGCCATGGGTAGGAGTGCCTTCGTGAAATCTCTTGCTTTTCGCTATGGATAGCCGACAACGCTATACGTGTTTTGACTGTATCGCGAGAAGACCCTTGAACACGTTCTGCGTGACTGTCCTCGCTACAGTTTATGCAGATACGATATCGCTCGCGACTTGGATCATGGACCATTATCAAAGAAAACCATTTTGGAATGGCGACCCCATAAGCCATCGCAGCAGAGTGCGCCGAAGGCAATATTACAGTTGTTAAGGACAACAGACGTGCACAAGCGGCTGTAACGCGAATTGGTGTTCGTTGTACTGCACGTGATCCTGTGATGCGACATTGACAGGCTGTGACCGTGCTCCCCGCCTCTCTCTCTCTTTACTTTCTGATCTTTCTACCTCCGCCGTTTCCCAGTGGGGTAGCAAACCGGATTTTTTCTTCCGGTCAACCTCCTTCCTTTCCCCTTTCTTTCGTCTCTTCACCTCTCTGTCTGCGTAAAACATGTTGTAAATTGTTTTGTTCTTACCCTGCCGCGGGTTATAACATTCTCTAGAATATGTCAGGGAAATTGAATGAACGAATGAATGAATTCTGGGGTCTTACGTGCCAAAACCACGATTTGATTATGAGGCACGCCGTAGTGGGAGACTCCGGATTAATTTTGACCACCAGGGGATCTTTAATATGCCCCCAATGCACGGGACACGAGCGTTTTTGCATTTCGCCCCCATCGAAATGCGGTCGCCACTGCTGGAATTTGATCACGCCACCTCGTGCTTAGCAGCGCAACACCGTAGCCGCTAAGCCACCGCGGTGGGGTTGTGAGGGAAATTATTTAAATAACCAGTTGTTATTGCATAATGGGACACTATATTTCTTTGTGAAGTACATTGTGTTGCTGTGTTACGTGTTTTTCTTTTACACTATAGAAAAGCTGCATGTACAGACATGGGTGCACAATACCTTGCTTCTTGCATATTTTTCCTATGTTCAGGCAGCATCGTATGAATGCTTTATGGCATAATTATTAAGTAAAAATAAAGCTTACCGTTTTTGATATCCGCGCTCAGATAGGGATGCATTATGTCACATGTCTCTCTCACGGCACTCAAACTTTTACACACCGCGCCAGATTTTTGTGCCGAATTTTCGCATTAATTTGGTGCATTCGATTTCTTAGACTCACTGTGTAACATCTAAGAGCACTCGAGGCACAAATCCACCCATTATGATGTTATATTGGGCCAGCCGAACCTTATGGTGTCAAGTTTCGCATTTAAGATGAAAATGCATTATATAAATATTTAAGGGGTTTTTCGGTGCCCTAAATGTTAAATGTCTATCGATTTAGACCTAGGAAGCAACATAATTGTATCCTGCAATGTATCCTTTACGAGTGACTTAATGGTATCACTCAAGTGCCACCTGGCAAACGCTGCGAGAAGCATCGTGTGGAACGAAGAAACACGTGCGACCTTTTCATACATTGCATATTTCACGTTCGTGCTATGTCCAATTACCTTTGAACCGGAGATTGAGCTGTAGATTAGACGCAATAATGTGTTTTGCCAAAATCTTCCAAACTTTCAACAATTGCACGTCGCGGGAACAAAAAATGATGTCATTTGCACAGCGTCAACCGGTGCACCGCCGGACTTCACGTGACCACACCGAGCTGGCTATATCACCGAATGAGCAAAAACATAGACGTTCGCTTCCTTAGTAGTATAGTTGTGTCCTTCTTTTTCACTCGTTTTGCTCTGACTTTGTCACCGTTTCAACATGTCTCGCTTTCTCATTGCAGCCTCTATCTCGCAATGCCCTCCACGAGACACTTCCTCTACCATGAGGACGTGCTCTTTTGAAGTTTTATATGGTTAATCCTCGTCTTTATAATAATCGCTAACAGGGCGCCAGTTTAAGTGCCTTGCCCACATTTAGTTCGAGTAGTTTTGCTGTGTAAACAAAACAGTATGTGCGCTTGAAACTCCACATGGTGGCCCCATGATGAAGTTATAGAATAACCAGAACCAAGACCATTGTCTCTCTTTTTTTTTTTCCACATACGAAGTGCCATGTACCTCTACGCTGGAGACGGGAGTCCTCGGGAAGCCTGTCATTACGCACTGTCACGATAAAATTATGGGATGCAAATGAAGTGACCAACCTAAGCGCGTAAAAATGTGGATCGACGTTGTGGAACGCAGGTGTCTTTTCATTACGTGACTTCCTCGTTCTTGACAATTTCAGGTCACTAGTTTAGTATGCTGACGTCACGTGGCATTGCCTACGGTGGTCCCAACATGCAATTGGTGACCACTGTTCGCAAAGGCTTCGCCATACTTCGTCTGTGGGTGACAGCGACGTTAGAAAGAGAGGCAACACGTTTCAGTGTGCACTCAATTTAGATTGCACCGTCACATTCGGGAGCCCTCTCATTAAGTCAGATTGCTCAATGGGACGTGTGTGGCAGCATATATTCGGCACCGTTCACAAAACAACGACCGCGTACGTGTCGTTGCTTCCCTATAGTAACACGAACGCGCGGCTCCTGTACCTGGAGTCGGTTTGATGCGGCGTCTGCAAATGTTTCCGAGACACGTGGCAGTATGTCTGTATCTAACTCCGAAACGCTGCGTGCTTGCTTAATTGCGCGGACTGTGAAATTACTGCATCTCTCACCTCTAAATAATCGCTTCTCGTGTACTTATCCTACATCCTGCGTCGTACTTTTTCTTCATTTTCTACCGAGGCAGCTCTTCGTATTGTATGTCCTGTTAATTGTGTGGCGTGCTAATTCTACAGACTCGCATTTAAAATTTTTACTCTGGGCTAGGCATAAGTGGCGCTCTTTGTTCAAGTTCGACGCCGTATTATTTTCCAACGGCATGTGAACGCGAAATTAGAATGACACGGCAATGTATCAAGGAGATAATTTTGTCTCGCTGCCCTTGAGCTCTTATGTCATATTTGGATTCTTTGTTTTGTTTCAGTAAAACCTCCGCGCTAGCGAAAATCTGCTTTTTGCCGACGCTAGGAGCTCAAGTAATTACGGGAAGTATGAGAGAATCGCATAATAAAGTATGTCGCCTTCAATGTGAACCCGTATTTTCGTTTGTTAGTTAGCCGCTACCGATTACCGGGGTTGTTATCGCGACAGATCGCTTACGCTGCTATCACTGCAAATGCAGATAGCGGTATCGCTATCCCTGTCAATAATATATCCCGCACGAGCAGATGTGAATACAACGATGGGAATTTGTGAATGGGCGCTGTTTTATGTAGCACTATTTTCACGTGAAATTGTATTTTATCTGACGAGACAGGGCAGTGAGAACGTTGTGAGGTAAACAAGAGCCCGTCTTGGCATGCCGATATGAGGGGGAAGGGAGGTGGGGAGTTAATTTTTTAATGACTGTCACCTCACACGAAAGGAAATATATTACTCACCTAAAAAGAGGACCGCTAAATCTGGCGACAAAACACTGTACAGAAGAGTTGAATACTGACGATGCATTTAAAAAGAACCTATATGAAAGTTTAAAAGCATCCGCCAGGTTAAACATAAATTTGACTGCATGTTCATGGAAAAATTTTTCAACGACACATTATTGTTAAATATGTTTTTTATCTAAACTGTGATGTGCAATCTCACCGACGAGAAATGACACTTTTGTGTTACTGAGAGCAACATTTACTTCTACTATTCGTATTCTTCTTCAATATTTCTCTCTTCGTGCGGGCGTCCATCGGACCTGGTAAGCAAGATTGTACCCACAATAGGTCTCTTTCCTTTCCCCATCCCTGGCTGGCCCATACTGGGGCCCGCTTACAGACAGTAAGGTTTGCAACTAATATACTGCACGAGAGAGTAGGCAACATTAACGAACGAAATTTAGGCTGTCCGAAGTAAGCGACCAATTTTGCACGCAATTTCACATCGGCGCATAATTTTACACGGAGGGAAATAGGGAAAAATTGCCAAGCAAAGGAAACCGTTTGGCTTATGGAACCGAATTCATGATTCTTCGTATTCCATAATATGTGCAGTGTCGCCGCACATACTAATATGTCATTATACGTGGCTAGTCTGTTCTCAGTGCTCCTCCGATGTAGCGATGCCTCAAGCCGTATATCTCCGTGGCAGCACGCACTTGACTGCGCGAACGTGACCGGAGTCAAACGGAACAGGAACAATGGACACGTGGCGAGAACTAGGAGCAAGCAGGTGAGCAACGAAGTCACCATTAAGGCTGAGCTGAAAAAAGGAAAAAAAAAAGACGGCGATACTGCTCACGATTACCTGCTGCTTTCACGGTTCCACGGGATGGGGCGAGCCCCGACGTTCAGTGTCATGCTGCATCAGGCTTCTACAATAGCAAACTGTGTCAGATTTCGAAGGGGCTCGTTCTTCATTTACGAAATGTGTTCTGCCTTGTTTCTCTTTCCTTTTTTTTGCCTTTCTTTTTGTCTATGTTTTCCTAATTCGCGGCATTTAAACCAGGCGACCTCACGTACAGCTTTGCTACCGCGTCTGGCACATTCTTCATGTAAGACCTCACTGTCACGGCGGCCTTGACCACCGTGGGTAGGTGTGTCGACTGCTTGATGTCCAAGCATGGCTGAAAAGTGATCTCATAGAAAGTCAGATAACCAGGCTTGCTGAAGCCGACGGTGCTTTTTAGTCGCCACACGAGCGAGCGTGGCAGAGATAAAATTCAGTGATGCGCGTAATAAACAGGCACGCAATATCTTTTCTTTCTTTTTTCTTTCTGTTTTTCTCTGTTTTAGTTTATTGATATTTTTTTTTTCATAGTGCCAGCAGCAGCTACAATCTGTCACCGACAATACCAGGAAAAGCAGCGCCGGTAAGGAAAAACAATTTGACATATTGTGATGTCGGGAGTGCTGGGGAAAGATCACATGTGTACAGAGCACCGAGTGATTGTTAATGTCCGTGAAACTGAAGACAGTCACACGTGACGTGGTCGATACTCTCGACGCAACCTCAGACAGCGCTCGCAGCACTCTCAACTATGTCGACGAATGTGGAATTAACAGGGTGCCTCAACGAGCACCTGTTGCCCCGCTTAGGAGGACATCGAGGCAACCTATGTGAAATAATCATGTTCTTAGGGGTGGGCAGCGCTACCCGGACGAACGACAGAGGAAGAGACGATACGAGGCCACCTCAAAGAACACGTTCAGTTACCAACTCGCCCAGCTTGCTGTGCTTTGTGAAATAAGCTTTCCTAAATGAAAAGTGTTCTCTTGTGCGTCGAGCTTGAACGGCTGGAAACCGGAGTTGTCGGAAGGTGCGCAGTCTGGTGCTTGTTAAACTTGCTAAATACATTTGAGAAAGCTGCTATCTGGGTGCGCAAACGAATTCTGGGGCATTTATTTTTTTCCCATTTCAATGCTTTCTTACTTTTCTTTCTTTTCTTTTTAAGTGCCTAGAAAGAAATACTACAAAAATGCAACCTCGTAGAAAAAACTGCGCCAGATAGTTCTGAAAACACTCCACAGCTTTTTTTTTTTTTCATATGCAACTTACACCCGAAAGTCAATTCTGCAATATTTCATGATTGCTAGTAGTTAACCAAATAAACGCAGTACTAGAACTATTTTAAGTCGCTCAAGACCAATGCGAAAATTACGTCGTTGGTCCCGTCTGTTTACACTGCAACAACTTCATTAAAGGTTTGGTCCTGACTACGCGTATCAATTACGTGAAACACCCTGTATACACAAATGGTACTGCCAACGTGGATTAACGGGCAAATTTATCATACATACTGGTGATACCAGCGTCCTTCTTCCTACAAAAATAACTACACAGCTTTTTGATCCTCCAAAATCAAAATGCTAAGATATTTGTGCGTGAGATACAATAAAAATTATTTAGCGGTTAGCACTTCGAAACCGTAGATTCGGCTCCACGAGAATGGAAAGTCAATTGCGTCATATATGAAATTGACGTTCGGCCTATTCTGATCTAGAGTTACACAACGAATTCACTACTATCCGAATATAAAGAGAGAGAGAGAGAGAGACAAAACGTGCGGTGGTATAGATATGTAGATTATATCTATTGTCAACCATAACAATTACTGAAAGTCCTAAAGGCATAAATATTAGTTTCCTAAAAATATCTTCGTACAACTCTGCATTTTTTTTATTCCTGCCACACTTCTAAGCTGTACAGAAGAGATGGTATTGTAATAACATTCTCCTAAAATTATTCCCCTGCGAAACCACTATACCGGGAATTCTAGCTACGCATGTAACGCATAAATGACAATTGTGCATTTTGCTAACCAATAATCCACAGCCAAACCCCAACTACCAAGCAACACGTGGAGATAGGAAGCTACAAAACGCAACAAACGGCAGCCAATCCTCATAAAGTACTTGCATATCGCAATATTTACGATAACTAGTCCCCAGAGCAAGGCCTTCTTGCTATGTTGAATAGTTATCAGAACCAGATATATCCACGGGTATATCGATATATTAAAGGCTAGCATACGACAATGGAAATATTTGTTTTTCGTTATAGTTTACGTTAGCTATCCACTTCTTACAGGTACTTTGTGCCACGGTTCATGTTCAATATACATATTTTTAGCGGTGACGTAATGGGCAATCGCAGCGAAATGCGACCTCACGCTTGGGTGGTTATTGAGTTGTAACTTCAATTAATTGTTAAATTGGTGTAAAATATTTGCCTATATTTATATAATTTTTGAACAACATGCGTTCTTATGTTTTTAGTTCTTTCACGGGCATGCGGGCACTTTTGTTTAGAAGCTTCATCTGTGCCTGTATGTTTATTGTGTCATTTGCTGCGTCGATGAGACACGTCAATTCGTTCCCATTGCCCTTACCGCCCCTTCTCCCGCCAGTGATGGAAACTATCGCCTCAATACAAATGTTTCTCTTTCCCCTGACTATTGTGCGACGAAACGCACTGCATTAAAATAAGCCAATCTTGTTTTCGGTTGTGTCCTCGACGGCCACTAACCATTCACGCATGGTACGGCTCACCTTTTCCTGCAGATTGTAAGAACTTTTTGCCTGATTCTACGCACAACGCCGATTCCAGCTTCCAGCATACGAGAGCTTAAAGCAACTTAATCTTCTAGGTCAACTATGAGACAACATTTGCGTTCTTAGCCGTATAGTCATGTCGTCAAAGAGCAAATCAAGTTGTGAGGGAGACCGTCAAAGCTTAGGCGTGCCAACGATAACCTCGCTGTCTTTTCGACACTGAAAGCTTAAGGAAATCCAAGTTTCCATGCCGTTTTTCCTCCTTGCAGAAAAGAAAAGCATAAGAAATGGAGTGAGCACGCGATGGCGACAATGAACAGGCAAAATCTCTTTCTCATGTAAGCGACGCATGGTGATCGCGCGTCCTGTCACTGCCACGCCCATTTCTTTGCCAGTCTCAGACTCGTCGTCACATCTTGATAAGCCTCGCAAGCTGCACGCGTGGCCCGCCTCGCGCACATTGTGCAGCAACTGGTTTTTTTCGCTGGTGTTTCCTGTTTTTTCTCTTCTACCACCCAAATGCAAAGGTACGCGCCGAGTACTGTTTGCAAACTGACAGTGCCATCTTTATGGGCTCCACACCTTTCTGTTATCAATGCCGCGTGGTTTCTGATCACCGCGGAAATTACCTTGCGAGAGTACGCGTTAGGGTAGAATTGAAGCACGTCATTCTGAATTATTTTGAACCAAGCAAAACGCCTACTATCGAGGGTGCTAACGCAAGCATCGTGTTTGCAAACAAACAGTGCGATGAAATAATGCATATGCAGACAAGCGTATGGTCTAGCTCAGGTGAATGACAAGAAAGGCAAATGGACACGCAGATTCGCTCCTTTCTCGTTCTTTACGCAGCTTTGAATTATACGACGTGTGATCAAAAAACGACCGAACTCTTGCAATAAATATTTCGATTTGACGGATGCAACTTACTCAAGCTTGTCACCTTCGATGTAGCTCCCTTTTCGTTCTAATGTGTTCTGAGTTGTCTCTTTTACATTTATGTGAGATGACTTTATGTTTAAAATTGTTTTTCATGTGATTTGGGCGGTGAACTGTTTCAGTGAATTTACGTCACCTGGCTGTCTAACTATTTAGTTGTGACCTTTCTTTTGTTAAGGGTGTTATGTCATATATAGTATATACTGGTTCTATGAGAAAAGGAGTAGTCGTTGCCGCCTAAAGGCACCAACATCTTTTAAATCATCATCATCATCATCGTCGTCGTCGTCGTCGTCGTCAGCAGCAGCAGCAGCAGCATATATTTACGTCCATTGCAGCACAAAGGCCTCTCCCACCGATCTCTAGTTAGCCCTGTCTTGTGCTAGCTGATTCTAATTTCCACCTACAAATTTCCTAATTTCTTCACCCCACCTAATTTTCTGCCATCCTCGACAGTGCTTTCCTTCCATTGGCGCCCTTTCTGTAACTCTAATGGTCCACCGTGGTTATCCATCCTACGCATTACATGGCTGGACCAGCTCCATTTCTTTCTCTTAATGTCAACTAGAATATCGGCTATCCCCGTTTGCTCTCCGATCCACACCGCTCTCTTCCTGTCACTTAACGTTACACCTAACGTTTTCCGTTCTATCGTTCTTTGCGCGGTTCTTAGCTTGTTACCGAGCTTCTTTGTTAACCTCCAAGTTACTGCCCCATATTGTTAGCATCGGTAGAATGCAATGATTGTACACTTTTTTTTTTTTTTCAGCGACAGTGGTAGGCTCCCAGTCAGGATTTGGTAGTGCCTGCCGTGTGCACTCCGCCCCATTTTTATTCTTCTGTACTTTCCTTCTTATGATCAAGGTCTCCTGTGAGTAACTGACCTAAATAAACCTACTCCTGCACAGACTCTATAGGCTGACTGGCGATCATGAATTCTTGTTTCTTTTCCAGGGAATTGAACATTATCTTTGTCTTCTGCATGTTAATCTTCAACACCACAAATGCGCAATGTGAAACAGTTTTGAATGAGAACAATATATTTTATCATCAGATCGCGACACACATCATACATGCTTATACACACAGGTAAGAAAATAAGATATAATACTATTGCGAGATTTTAGTGAGCTTTAGAGCGGCCCAGCCCGTTTATATCCCATTTTTACAGATGATCGAGTATCCAGTGATTCCAGGCTCTTTGACAGAGCACATGTATAATTTTGCTATTTCACAGTGACACATGGACCAGCGTATTGGATGTTCAGTTTATTGCCGCTTCTTTTATAAATACCTATTTTCGCACTGAAATTCTCACAAGAATAACATCGTTACGAGTATCAACACTACATATAAATGACTGCTACTGCGCGAATGACTTCTTGCCCCTCTGTGTAAGAATACGCACACTTACTTCGGAGGCAGTGCCCGCTGCTGTCACCACAGTGCGTGCAAAGTGGGGGACGCCCAGCATTATCCTGCATTATTATTTGCTACACAAAGACAGGACACCGCTTGGGCTGCATTGTAAAGACCTATGTTGTAAACAGCCCGGAAATGAATGTGCAATGACTGCATTTTTGCGGGCGTTTTCATGTTTATCCGCGTACGTTTGTGTGCGTAGCTTGCCAGCGCGTCTGCGAGTGCTATAGTACAACTTGAGTAACCAAGCGGCATCCGTGGTCGTGCATTACGAGCGGTTTACACTGAAATCCTCGACTGTCTGCTACGTGAAACTGCAGTGCCCCCTTAGCGTGGTGACGAAATGGCTCTTACAAAGCGTAAAACGTCAATGTTCCGTGATCTCGCGGGAAGAATAAACAAAACAGTTATGTCGGAGAGTATAGCATTGACTGCAATTCTGTGTTTACGCATGCTCATATGACTTTATTGCCAGATGACTGCTAGACTAAAGGTGTAGTAAGTTTTTTTATCTGCCAGATAATTAATATTTTGACAAGAATATACATCATCATCATCATCATCATCAGCCTTTATTTATGACCACTGCAGGACGAAGGCGATCTCCACTGACCCCTGTCTTGCGCTAGCCGATTCCAACTTGCGCGAGATTCCTACAAATAAATATATGTAATTTATTATGAAAGTATACACTGTGAAAGAACAACACCTAAATAAAAACGACAGCAGCAAGCAGAAAATTGTATATGTATGTCGCGCTGTTTATTATTCAGTTCATGGTTTTAAGTTATCATTACATTCCGCGAGTATGCACTACTTTAGGTTGTCAAATACTATACAAATCACCCATATTGTCGGACGTCATCGTAATGTACACTCGCGAGCAAAAGTTAGAGCATCAGCGACAAATACAAATTTCTTCCAGCAAAGCCATGTAGCGTGCTCAATGCGTTACATTGGTCGAACAGGCGCCGCTTAAGGCACCTAATTTTCCTAATCTTTCCCTCCCCTTTTCCCTCCTCCCGGTGTAGGGTAGCCAACCGGGCTCAGTCCTGGTTAACTTTCCTGCCTTTCATTTATCATTTTCTATCTCTTTCTCTCTCTGATTTCAGCCTGCATGCCGAGACTGTGATGAACAAAAGAAAGAGTTCGCCGCATCCGTGATCGCGAAACCTTTTCTAACGAGTATACAGGAAGCCACGGAATTATTCTATAGCCCATCCTTGCGTCCCCATGTTTTCTTACCAGGTATAAGAAAAACACCCTGAGTGCGTCAGCTACTGCAATTCCATTGCGTGCGAAGAACGTACTCAGATATGCGAGCTGCATGCGTCCGAGCATGTAGGCTAATTCATGTCCATTGCGTGCGAGAGAAGCGTCTATACGCACGCGACCTGTGTTCCGGTTAAGATAGATAGACTTGACCGCTTGGGTAAAATATCGACATTCTCACGACGTATCTGTGCCCATACGTGGCACTGTTCCTTCTTCCAGCACTTTTCCTTTCTTATTCGACGTAGAACTTTGCCGCGTTACTCTGTACATCCATCTTGTACTGCACTCCCGCGTTATGGCATCGCCCGCGAGCGAAGGCTAGACTGTAAATATCAGAGGGGAGAGGGTGCGCAAATAAAGGAACGCTAAACAAGTTATTATTATGCAGTTCTTTTAGTGAAAGGGTCTGCCTTTCACTTATGTATTTGTTCAGAAGATCTATTAACGCTTGTTTTGTTGTCATCATTGTTATATAGCACTGCAGCCTTCAGGGTGCTTCTCAACACATCTTGACAGATGATCACACTCTGCTCACAGCTATAAACTTTGCTATTCATGTTTATAACATTGAAGTTTGACTGAGTCTAGGTTAAAACTTTCTCGTATTTTTGAGAAACCCCCAACCTACTGTCACCATTATTGCTTCAGCCGTTTGCCAATAGTCAAACCGCTGGTGCAGCAACACGGCCAGACACAGCAGTTTTCTCTTCTATCGTGCTGTCCTTTTTTTTTTTTTTCTCAGAAGTGAACCTACGCAACGACAAGATTTAAAAAAGGGCGACCGCTTCCGCCGGAGGCTGGAGCACCCGTACAGTGCAAACAATGTCAAAGTCACCACTCAGGCGTAATCGTTTGTCTTGTGTCCCACAGTAGAAGTGGCACCCTTCACTTCCAACCTTGAAAAGCGATTTCGTAGACATTTCGCACGCGTCGCAGACACGAGCACGACGATGAACACCGTGCAAACAAAATATCCGTCTCGCCTCCGGACGCGCGAGAGCGCGTCGCTTGGATCGACTCTTCATCTCAAGGGCAGTCTCCCGTTCGCCAGAACAAACTGAGCGCGCCGACGCGCGATTGGTCGGTTCGCGCGCTGACGTCACGACTCGTTGCCTGCTTCAAATATGGCAGGCGCGCGCGAGCCGAGGAGGAGTCGTTCGGCGAGAGGAAACGCGCCCGTCTCGAAACCGAAAGTGTGTCCGGTATTCGTCTCTGTCGAGCAAGTCCTCACGGCGTTCGAATAAGAAGACATCCGAAAGCACGTAGGCCCGGTTCGTCCCCAAATCTCTTCACCCTCCATCCTTTCCTCTATTTTCTTTGTTTGCTATCTGTGCTGACTTGGACGTCGCTCGACTGACTGATCGCTGGCCACGACGACGACCATGTGCCTACTGTACCTTTTCGTGAATCCGCATCCGAAGCCGGACGAATACCTGCTCGTGTTAGCCAGTGTTCGGGACGAGTTTTTCGGCAGGCCCACCAGCGGCGTCCACATATGGGAGAACAACCCGCAGATCGTCGGACGTGAGTGGGAACTGTTCATTTTTGATCTCTCCTTGCTTGTCATAGTGATGATATTACTTCCACTGCACTTAGTTTGTTGATCGAGCAACATGACCCGTAACTCAAGTCGGACAGCGTTTAGTTCATACACATTCCTGTGCATGTGCTCTCAAATTTTATCGAAGCAAGCATGAAGTTCGAAGCACGCGAATCAGTTGTTTCAGAAACACCCGTAGGAACTCTATGATACCCGTCTGCTCCTGATTGACTCTGTTCAAATAAAAAAAGAAATTATCACGCTGAAGACGCAGCGAATTCCGGCAAAATGGAACAAAGAGAAGCGAAGTACAGGGACGAAAACGCACGCAGAAAAACCACGTTCCCAGTGCACCATCTCTGCCTTTGTCCCCATCCGCTTTACCGTCATTCATTCTGTCAAGGAGGCACGTATCGTAGTTTCTTCGGCTGCCGGCAACCGACAGCTTCCTTTTAGACAGTACATGTTTTAGAAACAGCAAACCGAGTTCATGGATAATTACGCACTCCCGGAGGGGACAAGATACCCAAAAGATAGCGGACAGTAAGAGAAGCGACGGCAGCTCTCTAAGAAGTTATTCCTCAAACCAGAAGAAGGGAGTTCTGCCAGAAAGACGAGGTTTGTATTCAGTTTGTGACAGTGCCTCCAGCAACTTGTTAAAATTAAATCGTGGGGTTTTACGTGCCAAAACCACCATCTGATTATGAGGCATGCCGTAGTGGGGGACTCCGGATTAATTTCAACCGCCAGGGGTTCTTTAACGTGAACCTAAATCTAAGTACACTGGTGTTTTCTGCATTGCGCCCCAGGGAAATGCGGCCGCCGAGGCCGGGACTCGTGCTCAGCAGCCTAACACCATAACCACTGAGCAACCACCTCCAGCAACTTGTAACAACGATGGTGATATACAGGGGGACTAAAAAGAAGTGTGAAAGCCCGATTTTGCGGTCCGAGAGCATTGCCGCGCTCTCTAACGGCATGCTTTGAAAGGTTCGTGCAACAGCTTATGTAACACTAGGACTTAGCCACACTACATAGCCTAGCCTTTGGTAACAGGCATGTAGAGACCACGGCGCTGGCACTCCTTTTTTTTCTTTTTTATTTAAAGAAAACAATTCTTTAATATACATATACACATTATACAGACAATAATGTTTGCATCCTTAGCCAGTGGCTAGTTATGGATCCATGCAAATAAAATGTACTTGTGATAAAAGGCTCATACATCTATCAACTAAAATAAATGAGAGAAACAAATAAAATAAAGGCAATCACAATACAATTGGTCACACTATTTTGTAAGGCAGCAACACAAATAACATAACACTACGTGCACCATGAAAACTGATTACTGGCACAGTCATAGGGATAAATTCTACGAAACAATATAAGAACATTGAGTGTTGTATCCGTTTCATTTCTAGTCTATCGCCTCAGGGTAAGAGAGGTAGCAAGCTTTGATCGCGCAGCTTATGTTATGAGTCTGGGTTAAACATTTAGTCCCCCTTATCGGTCCCCTTATATTTTAACTGACTCCAATTACATTTAGGGCATTGTTTTTAAAAATTGAACTCCAGCTCTCATAAGCCGGTTGTTCTGAGTAAGTTCAGGTGAAGCATCTTGAACGCTTTTCATACACAGTGTACGCCTTGGCGAACTTTCCTATCCAGTAATGTGGAAAGTTGGCTGAGTTGATGTTTAATCGTCATACGGTTCTGGATTAATCACCATCCTATCCATTCTGGAGCCATTCTGATAATTGAATGCCACCTGGGAGATCCTACTTTTTTGTTTAGATAATGAAGAGCGCAGTGGCGTTCATCAAGAACACGTCGCGAAGTTGTCTCTTTGTAAAACGCGAAGATAATCTCGGCTCATTTACTTTTCAGTTAGTTCTCCTGTTTCTGTATGTATACGTGCAACTATAAAATATTGGTGAATACGACGCTCCGCGATGGCTGTGCGCGGAAACTCGCCAAGCGAACAGAAAACAAAGAACCGTGAACAATGCGCTGCCTTAACGCGTTTTTCCTGTTTTTACGCATTTGCCTTATTGCGATCAGAAATACTGGTTCAATGGCATATTCCGACTCCTTGGGCTTGGATAAATATCGGTAAAGAGGGAGTGAAGAGAATCTCACAGAGCGAATGCACATCACCTGCACACAAGCAGTTTGCTTGAAGCAACGTATATTAAAGAAATAAAAAAAATACAGTGTCGTGACAGGAATGTTCTGCTATACAGGATATGCACTAGCAGGTCAGGTTAAAGGCAATCGGCCAAGGTAAGTGTAAGCGTGACTGCAGTATGTGTAACCCACATAATACATTATGTGCTCATGTCTTGCTTAGTGTATCGTTAAATGCGTAAGTCTACGTACAATTACGCATCTGTGCTACTTTGTCGAGGCACATACCAATGTCTTTAATGCATTGGTTGCACTGTGACGCTTCACCATCTCAGAACACCGAAGCTGTTAGTGTCCGTCGTTGTTCAGAATGCGAACTTTCCTCGGCCTTCCGTTAAGATTTTCACTTCCACCATCTCTATAGACTTAATCCAGTTGCTGCTGGCTCACTCCTTTTGCAAGGCTAAATTTCTTACCCACTTTGTTTCTCTATTATTATATCACTTCTTCAGGCGTCTCTATTTTGTATGTTCTCCCTTCGTCATATCACTTACCGTTCCTTCCTTTAGTATGTCTGCTCTAACGAACCCTCACTTGTGCACTGTCACCTCTTACCGTCACTTCATGCACCACCATCCTTTCGTGCCTACGTTATTTTCGTTTTTTCTCACCGAGTGACCAAACAATCTCAGCTCATTTTCCCCAAATCTTGGCTATTATAGTCGCCGACCTTGGCCGTCCCTCGATTATAGTCTTTCGGAACTTTGTCTTTTCTCGACACTCTCCACATTCACGTGTGCTCCCATTCCAGCGAACTAGAATTATTTAAATCCTGAATTTCTTCACAGGAGGCTCCCTCTGACTTTCTGCTTTTCCCCATTCGCTCTTTTCTGCAGAACTGGACGCTTGTATACCGGACATCAGTGGCATGACTCGAGTGCGTACATGCTCTAGCCGTTCCCAACACTAACTCTATACAAAGGAGGCGGGTCTGTGCCTGCGCTGCCGCCGTCGACAGCCGGGCTGTCAGCCAAGTGATGCGGAGATAAGCGGGCCGCGCGAGGAAATGCGCGACTCGAAAAGCACATCTCGACCCATTCGGTGCCTGCCTGTCTAGGAAAAAGGCTCGGAACAATGGGAACGACATTCCTCGTGGCGAACACCGCGTAGCATCTTTCGATGGTACCCCACGCTACACGACGTGCGCATTACGCAGCGACGTTCTTTAGAGCAACAAGGCCTGATTTCTATTGCACAACGTAATCCCGCAAGCGTTACTACTCCAACTTACATTCAGCTTTCTCTTTTTCTATCTACTTTTTTCTTTTTAGCGGCTACCAAGTTATGACTACCTTTACCTCTTCTAGGAGTTTTACGAAGACGTCTCTCGAAAACACGACAGAAAAATCGCTTACATGCTACTGGAGCAGTGAGTGGTGAGGGTTATGTCGAGTTATTTCCAGCACTTCATTTCCTTGCTACAAGTTTACTGCTGCAATTTAACGACTACATAGAGAAGGACAGGGAGCAGGAAGAGCGAGCTCTGCCGCTGCACTGGGCGAACTTGCACTGGTTGATTGATTGATTGATTGATTGATTGATTGATTGATTTTAACGCTCAAAATTAACACAAGGGATATTACAGACATCGTGACGGAGGTTCATGATTAAGTTCGGCCCGCTGGGCTTCCTTAACGTGCGCCCAATACAGTGCAATAACGTTTTTGCATTATTTTGCCTCCATCAGAATGCGGCTGCTGAGGTAGGGAATTGAAACCACAACCTCATTTTTAGCAGTAGAACGCCACAGCTATTGAACCACTGCGCCGGATGCATGTGCTGTGTGTGTTGTTTCCCGCTCAATGGCGATGAACTGTTGCTTGCGCGCGGTCGGTATATCGTTGGTTATGTACCGTAAGAGCTATATGGTCAAGTGATTCAAGTGGTCACCCACCGCGGTGCCTCATATGACGTTTTGCTGATGAGTACTAGTTAGAGACACTCGAGTCAGCATAAATGTCTTCAGTGTTTTCCAAAGGTATATCAGGAGCCGAGAGCAAGCGTGATAAATTCCGGTACACGCATATGCCTGAACGACCTATAGCAAGCAAAAGGTCATTTTCTTTTGTCTTTAAGTACATCGCGAAAATGGAATCAGAGGGTGGTACAGGGGAAGTAAAATCGCAAGCGTAGACTCTGGTACTGGCGGGGGCGCCAGTTCCCGAACAGCCACTTGCGATGTCCCGGCAGCTGATCTCCGTAGCTGCGCATGTGTGGATTACATTCCTTATTCTCGTTTGGCGACGACCCAATCCAGACAAGAGACGAGATAACACATATTGCAAATGATGAACGATATGAAATGATATATATAAAGTTGTAGAGCAAATGTGAAAAACTCCCGATACAGCTTTCTGTTGCTCAGTACGTCCTACATAAATGTGTTTTTCCGAGCGTGAAAGAAGCCTGCGAGCGTGCCAATCACGCGGAATTCGCTTGCTTTCTTTCTTTCGTTCTTTCGTTCGTTCGTTCTTTCGTTCGTTCGTTCTTTCGTTCGTTCGTTCTTTCTTTCTTTCGTTCGTTCTTTCTTTCGTTCGTTCGTTCTTTCTTTCTTTCGTTCGTTCGTTCGTTCTTTCGTTCGTTCGTTCTTTCGTTCGTTCGTTCTTTCGTTCGTTCGTTCTTTCGTTCGTTCGTTCTTTCGTTCGTTCGTTCTTTCGTTCTTTCGTTCTTTCGTTCGTTCGTTCTTTCGTTCGTTCGTTCTTTCGTTCGTTCGTTCTTCGTTCGTTCCTTTTGCGAATACACGTTCAAAATGCGTTCTCGTTCGTTCGTTCTTTCGTTCGTTCGTTCTTTCGTTCTTTCGTTCTTTCGTTCGTTCGTTCTTTCGTTCGTTCGTTCTTTCGTTCGTTCGTTCTTTCGTTCGTTCGTTCTTTCGTTCGTTCGTTCGTTCGTTCTTTCGTTCGTTCGTTCGTTCTTTCGTTCTTTCGTTCGTTCTTTCGTTCGTTCTTTCGTTCTTCTTTCGTTCGTTCTTTCGTTCGTTCTTTCGTTCGTTCTTTCGTTCTTTCGTTCTTTCGTTCTTTCTTTCGTTCTTTCGTTCTTTCGTTCTTTCTTTCGTTCGTTCTTTCTTTCTTTCGTTCTTTCTTTCTTTCGTCTTTTCTTTCTTTCTTCTTTTTTCGTTCTTTCTTTCTCTTTCTTTCTCTTTCTTTCTCTCTCTCTCTCTTTCTCTTTCTTTCTTCTTTCTTTCTTTCTTTCTTTCTTTCTTTCTTTCTTTTTCTTTTTCTTTCTTTCTTTCTTTCAAGTGGGAAGGAGCGGGTAGTTTTCTCCCGTGTATATTGAGCTGTGCCCAAGTGTCATTTACGTATTACCTTGCCACGAGGATCCAAAATTAGGCTCACTGCTGCTATGAATAGCAGTAAGATTTTTGTTTAAAAAAGAAAGGCCTCCTAGAGGCGAAGAAAGCAATCTCATCCGACACCAATCACTGGGACTAGCTGCGCGCACTGTTTCGAAGAGGAGCGTCGCGTCGCCGCTGCCGTGAGCGTAGCGACCTTCAGTCACGCGACGACCGAACAGGCGTCGCGCAGCGGCACCCGCGCCCAACAGCGCCTTTCCGTTTTCGTTCATGGTCCGGTGCTCGTCTTTGGAGCAGTTGCCGTGCTTGTTTTCATCAAAAAGAAATTGCAGACCGCATTGTTTTAACGGAAGCTCCACGAAGGTACTTGATTTTAACGCGCCGAAAATCGCTCAGTGCGCGTGTCATTTGTGTTTCGGAAACGATTTTGAAGAGGCGATTTGAGATATTTTTATTGTCTCGGGGTCGCTGGCTCTGTTGTATGAGGCGAGATTGAGCAACCTCCCTGCAAAAAAAGAAAAAGAAAAGAAAAGTTTATTATATTTCATCGGAGAGCTGCAGCAACAGCGCGATCAAACCGTTTTGCGACGGCCTCTTTCCATCAATACCAGAAGCAAAAAAACACGCCACGCATCTCTGTAAGAGATAGAATTTATTATAGGAAAAGCATAGAGGTCGGCTTGAGCTACTACGCTCTGGCCCGCTACTAGACGTCTCTGTAATGGCACTGTGACCCTGAAGGACCTGCCTCGGAAAAGCGGCTTTCCTCTGAAATATGTGTCGCAGGCCACCTTCCCTATACGTCAAGTCCGTGCGGGAACTCATAATTTATGTTGGTCCTTACAGTTGTACACACAGTGTTGAACGAAAGGGGACAGGGGTGCATTTTCAACCCTTCCACCCCACCCGCGCCTACACCCAACCAAGTCTTCTAGTGCTGAAGTAATTTTCTATTTTTGGGGCTCTCGCGAAGAAAATGAGCAGCCGCCTCGATTCTGCTGTTCTGAAGACGCAGCGAGCACGTAGCGAGCACCACACAAGAGTTCCGCGGTGCAGTGGCATCACAGAGTGGTGAAGATCCACAAACGTGAACTTGGCTCTGCCACATAGCAAGAATACGTGCACTGTGGTGGAGCAGAGCAATTTTAGAACATAGATTTGATGCAGCTCTGATCTTTTGCAGCCTGTGAGAGCAAATCAGTGCTGCGACGCCTCTCGAACAAAGCAGTTGTCTCAGTGTCTGTAAATAAGAGAAACTGCATCATCTTAGATTCGTTCTTGGAGTATGTTGATCACGACCCGCTGCTCACCACGCTCGATGCCAATCCTCGAACAGCATGTAAATTAAAGCAACACGAGAGATAAGTACGGCGATCAGCCTGACGAATGTCCGGTTTGCTGCCCTGTACACTGCGGGTAACGGTAAAGGAAATAGAAGGAAGAGAAGAGGGAGACTGTGACCCTTTAATTATCGCCACCGCATTCAACGAATATTTTCAATCAGTATTCACAACTGATAACTTCGGCATACCTGAATTCATTCATGACTGTAATTTTTCAAAAGTCTTTATCTACCTCGACAGTTCCTTTGGCTTGGAAATTGGCAAACATTCTTCCAATGCATAAATCCGGCAACAAACAGTCACCATTAAACTATCGTCCGATCTCATTAACGTCTCAATCATGTGAACTTCTTGAACATATAATCTTTAAGCATATTATGGAGTTTCGTGAAAATAACAAAATTTTGAGTGATGCCCAGCATGGTTTTCGTCGCGGAATTAGTACTATAACTCAGCTCGTAGAACTTTCGCATGACATTTCACACGCTCTCGACAGTGGAAATCAAATTGATGCCATTTTCATAGATTTTTCCAAGGCATTCGACTCTGTTACATATTCAAAACTTCTCCATAAACTTCGCGCTCGTCCTTAATAACTCATCCTTAGTTGACTGGATTGCTAGCTTTTTACATAACCGTTCCCAGTATGTCTCGTTTAATTCCTCAAACTCGTCTATAGTAAGTGTGTCATCCGGAGTTCCCCAGGGCTCAGTCCTGGGGCCACTTTTGTTCTTATTGTATATAAATGATTTGCCAAACTGTGTATCCGCAAAAATACGCCTTTATGCTGACGACTGCGTGCTTTATAACGTAATTAATACGAATGCTGATCACATATCACTTAACGATTCATTTGCCCAATTTTGCAGGTGGTGCGACAAATGGCAAATTAATATAAACTTTTTAAAAACAGTCACTTTATCCTTCAGTAAGCGCACCTCTATTTCTTTGTTTAATTATTCGTTTAATGGCTCTTGCCTAGCACGGGTGTCCTAATATAAGTACCTTGGCCTCATCTTCACACCTAACATGTCGTGGTCAAGGCATATTGAATACATATGCAATAAAGCATCAAAGAAAATAGGCTATTTAAATCGCACATTGCGAAAAGCTCCACGTGGAACAAAGCTGCTAACATATAAATCGCTCACCCGACCCATTCTCGAATATGGCTGCCCCATCTGGAACCCTTATAAGGTATCTGACATTAACACTCTCGAATCAGTTCAAAAGAAAGCAATCCGTTTCATATACCGCCGTTATGACTGGAACTTCTCACCCTCATCTCACCTTGTTGAACTAGGTCTACAACCTCTGTCCGAGCGGCGCGATCGTGAATGTCTTAAATTGTTGCATATTCTCATTAACACCCCACGCTACTCATTAACGAACAACTATCTGTCTCCTGCTAAATTGAAACCTACAAGGAATTGCCACAAACTCAACCTTGCACCATTTCAACCGTGTACTAACTTATTTAAGTACAGTTTCTTTCCTCGTACGATTGAAAAATGGAACTTAGTGCCAGGTGAAACTAGGTCGTTACCTTTAGAGGAATTTTTATATCACCTAGGTTGATTCATGCTGTGTTTATGTTACTTGTTGTATGTTTGATTTTGTAACAATGCTGATTTTCAAGGTGTTGAAGTTGAGTTGTGCAGACGAATGTTTTGATGTTGTATCTAATGTACACTCCCACTCCTGCGATAGCCCAATTGGGCTGCAGTATGTATAATAATAATAATAATAATAATAATAATAATAATAATAATAATAATAATAATAATAATAATAATAATAATAATAATAATAATAATAATAATAATAATAATAATAATAATAATAATTAACTGCTTACACGCAAGAAGATGCACAACAACACAACACGCAATCACTCTGGCAGGTACGCTTCAATAACTGCAGTAATGCACGAACAGCTTCTTGCGCTGGCGATGGTTGTAGCCACGGTCCCTTTTTTGTTTTCTTTCTTTTTATTTTCTGAAAAGCATTTTATTCTCTAAAAATTTTCTGGATTCCAGTCGAAACGTGGTTTGTAGAAAGGTACACTGGACATCGTGTTCAAGACATGTTCCCAGCAGGTGCTCGATGGTTTCTCCACATCAAGACATTAATTTACAAATTAAACGCGATGGTTTCATTCCGCGTTTATATTTTCTTCAGGGAACAACGCTTATACCTTTCCTGTTGTGAAGGCTGTCTGCAGTAAGAGTTAAATATCTCACCTTCAGAGCCTTTCGAAGGTACGTTTCAGCGTTCCTCTCTCAGATCGCAATAGTAACCAATCAAAGTAACGTAACTTTTGCAGCAATGTTGTTACTGGTGCATTCGTGCGTCTCCGTAGGCCGTTCGTGTAGTAGGTCACCGATAATGACAATAACGATGTCGTCGTGCCAACAATAAAATAAATGTTTCCGAACAATATAAAAAAAGGCAACTCTGCTGGTAGAAAACCCAGGGACTTCGATAAATAGACGTTTAACCAGCTGCACCACGAAGCAATCTTCTTTTTCTTCGTTACCCGGAACTAAACACTAAACTTGGAAGTACAAAACATAGCGTGAACTGAACGTAATCTCCACACGCGTGCACTCGAAACTAAATTGACTATGTGCAAGTCATCAATAAGAATAAGGCTGGCCAGCAGTGGAACTATATATGCTGACTACAGACAACACCACTTGCAGGTTGGTGAAGAAATGTGAGTGATGAGGGTAGCGTTACGGTCGTGAAGTGGTTGGCATGCATGCTACATACGATCCATGATACAATAAGGAGATTTAGCCACAACATACTAGACCGCGAAATCGAACCAGCCCGTGTACGGTTGATCCTCCCGTGAAGTAAGGAAGGAAGAGGAGGAAAGAAAGGGAGAAGGCAGGGATGTTAACCAGAAATGCGTCTGGTTGGCTACCCAGATGCTGGGGGACGGGAAAAGGGGAATATAAAAAAATGTCACAGTTTCGCCCTAAGGGCGAAGCGATGAATGCGATAGCAACACAGCAATGTCATACGAAGTAAGGTGAGCGGCTTTGGTAGCAATATGAATTGTAGTAAACATGAGCTGATTAAGTAAGCAGGTGTGCTGCGGCGTAAGTAGACCGACATGAAGGGAGACTCGATGACCACGAGAAGGCGCGTGTGAAACGGTGGTGTTGATGAGAAGCGCTTCCCGTGGGCAGCGCGTGCGAAGGGACACACCTGTAGCGCTGCACTGCCGACCCGGGCAGCATTGCATGTGTAGCGTGCGTTGGAAAATGTGGCCCGACTATTACTAACTGATTGAAGAAGCGTGGTGTGAGCGCGCACAAACAAACATGAATAGATCACACTGAATGACTGCAGCCAACGACTCTCAAAACGCTGGCAGCGAGCGGATATATACGCCGCAGCAGGGGGCGAAGGTACGCGCGGTCTATCGCTGCAACGGAAACTGAGCGGCGAATGCGCATAAAGGTCAGAGCCGTGTGGAGATAAGAGACGGTGCGGTCGAACGAACGACGAGCGCGGTTGTTGGCAGCGTAGAAGTGCGCCCCCCCCCCCCCCCCCCCCCCCGCTCTTTCCGGCGCTGGCTTCCCGCTTCCTTGCTTGCGCGTGGGAGAGATAAGAGACTGTGCGGACGAGCGACGAGCGCGGTTGTTGGCAGAGAAGTGCCCCCCCCCCCCCCCCTGCTCCCTCCGGCGCTGGCTTTCCGCTTTCTTGCTTGCGCGTGGGAGATTGAGTGCGTTCGCTCTCCGTGATAGCGCGCGTCCCCGCACGCTGCCTCTGGGGCATACGGCGCGCGGCGAAGATTTTATCTATACGGAACCTCACGGCGACGCCGACGGCGACGGCGACGCCGACGGCAGAAATCCGGTTGAAGTGTCCATATAATTGCTATCGCAATAAAACGAGAAAGAGAGGAAGGAAAGACCGGGTGCCGCAGGAGCTAGGCAGGTTATGACCATACGGCAAGGTGCGATCTTCTGTGCTAGTACGGCGCGGTTAGAACTCTCTAATAATAAACCAGCACCTCTGTAAAATAAGCATACGAAACCAGCGGTAAATGACTACCGGGATAGTAAAAATGGGGAGACAAAATCAATACTATGCGAACAAGTATGAGCAGTACTGTGCTCAGTAATAGTCCAGATATGGCTACCACTGCGCCTTTTTCTTAAGTTCTGGTCAGCACATTGTTGATCGAAAGTGACGACGGCGCTCCGTTGTGGTCAATGTGGGGGCGACGCGGTAGTTGGCGGTTTAGTGTGTGCAACAATGATGCATGCACCAATAAAGACGGGGAAGGAATTTCTCAGACAAAGCCGCGGGTGCAAGCGGGAGTCCATTGTTTACTGTCGTTGCGTTAATACGTGTACGTGTTTTACGTTCAAACAACGCACGAGAAAAAGTTTGCCATGCACACAGACTCGCGCTGGACAAAACGACCCAGGAGGGACAAAGGGAGCCTGTCACACAAGTGAGCCATGTACTGTCTCCAAGAACATCCGGTATTCATTCAGTAACGAACGAATTTATTTGTGTCCATGGGCTTTGCTTCTTTCCTTTCTTTTTTTTCACGAAAAACACTTAATGACGCAATAGCTAAAGTTCAGAATGAAAGAAATCAAAATGAGAAAAGAGTCCCAAATGAACAAGTAGAAAAGGTGATGATATTACAAAAAAGTAATTCCCTCAGTATGTTTATGTTAAGACAAGATTGAAAAGGAAATGCTTCTAAGAGGGTTGCCTCAAAAAGGCACGTCTCGACATCCTGACGAGTCATTATCCTCGACTATACGTAGATCGAAGTGAAAAGCACTCCCTCTCGCCGGATGCCAGCTTCAGAAAAGTAATATTACACAAATTGAAATGCGAAGTAGTGTGCAGAATGAGCGATATATATATATATATATATATATATATATATTGCTTTTGTCATAGCGTCCAAACAGGCAACGCCATCAAAAAATTGTTCGCGAGAGACAGGTTCAGTGCGTACCAGGAAAAATTCAAACACCTCGTTCTAGATAGCTAAAAAAAATTGGGAAGTTTTACGTGTCAAAGCTACCATATGATTATGAGGCACACCGTAGGGGGGGACTCCGGATTAATTTTGACTACCGGGGATTCTTTAACGCGCACACCCAATGCACGGTGCACGGGTGTTTCGACTCAATCCCGCGCAGTCGAGCTTATAGCAACGCCAAAGCCACTACGCCACCACGGCGGGTGTTCTGTATAGCTATGTCAAAACTGGAAAAATAAATAAAAGAACAACTTACTTAGGCTCCCTTTTACAAGCGACTTCCTGGACAGGCATCAAATCATCCGTCAGTGACAAGGCGATTTGAAATATAAAGAGCGCCTAGCAAGAAACGCGCACTCGACGCATCGTTCAAAGTGAGTACAAAGCGCCCAGTGATTGGATGCCGGCGGTTGGGGCGGGCGCTGCTGCCAGATAGGAGCACAAACATAGGCTGCACCGCACAACTACGCTTATCTTGTTTGAGCCCCGAATGTGTTGCGTGTTGTCAGCACGCATGCGTGTGCAGGAAATAGTTCTTGAATGGCAGGAACTGCTTTTTATCAAGCTTGACTTTTATCATTGTTCAGCATTTCTCCGTGAACTCTTGCAAATTCAACGCATCTCGCACCATGTCATATTGATAAGCAGTGCTTTGTGTATTGACGTGGCTATCGGCTGCCTATTGCTACACCTGTAACTCGCTTTCTTAAAAGAAAGAAAGAAAAACAGACAGACAGACAGACAGAGAAAGAAAGAAAGAAAGAAAGAAAGAAAGAAAGAAAGAAAGAAAGAAAGAAAGCGAGAAAGAAAGCGAGAAGAAAGAAAGAAAGAAAGAAAGAAAGAAAGAAAGAAAGAAAGAAAGAAAGAAAGAAAGCGAGAAAGTTATATGCCGCGCTGCAACCTCTCCTCACCCTGCCTGTGTGCTCGCGATGCACCCCGCTTTTCAGTTTCTCATTACCAACAGCACACAGAATTGAAGTTCAAATTTATTTGCGTACTTATTATGGTCATGTCGAACCGGATTCACTAGCATACATTGCGAAAAAAATACATAGTTCAGGAAAGCGCCTGCAAGAGTGCCTTTTCCAAATGAATAAAGTGAGTTCCATTCCCTGTCTTTGTTAAAATACATTTTTAATATTGGGCGAAGCTAGAACAACGTCCTCGCATGACACTGCAGATTCCATGCATATTCAACGTTCGCAACGGCGGGTTCGAGACTGAGCTTCCAATAGAACAAGTTTAAAGAAAAGTAGAGCGTTGTTTCGTGACTACAAGTTAGTTTGCAGCGTATGGCGACCCACAGTTTGAGAAGCCAGTGGTCGGCCGCTCTGTACAATTTCCCATGAACGAGCTCGCACGTGACCAGAGGGGCGTGAAAGTTAAGTTGCTTTGAAGTTGGTTTCGCCATATATTCACGATCAGAAGAGCCTGATATTCTGATCGGGCAAGTGAAACACTTACATACACCACACCGCACAACAACTGTAACGGCACGGATGTGAGTGGAAGTCTCTGAGCAGCCCGTGTACTTTCATCGAAATTTACGATCCGAATTGTGATCGGCAGCGCCATTCGTGGTGTAAAGAAAACGTTCGTGATTCTGCAGACTTCAGCGATATGCATAAGACCGACACTTTTCGTGTCTCGCCGACTTTGAAGCGTGCAAAATAATGATGGTGTTTGTGTACACACTGATTCGTAGTTTGACAGCTTAATCAGCATGTTTCTTAATTAGCCTCAGTTGCTTGGACAAGCAGTGGGCCGCGCGGCAGTTCGATTGCGGCAGTTCCAATATGTTCACTAAGGGAAGAACTTGCTTACTCGAAGATACTTCCTGGGCGTTGACTTTACATGTAACGATTAAATACGTATAAACAAACAATGACCTTTTCTGGGGGGACACGTAGATATATGAAACAGAATCGAAAGAGCCAGTCGCACCGCCCGTTGGTTTCGCGCTCCAAATACTGCAAGCACGTAAAAGAAGCCACCCCGGATTGCACAGCCGGCTTGAAATAAACTTGCTTTCCCAAATCCTTGCTCCTGACGGCGCTCACCCTCGGCAGCCACTGTCGAACGCGCACGTGGCCGGGAGCTGTTGGACAAGCGACCACGCAGTGGTGCAAGGTCGCGCCGCTTGGATTGCGTTACATAATAACCGTCGCAAGGCGGTGTTTTCCTGTCCTCCTCGTGTGATCACCCGTACAAAGAGATGACGAGAGGGAAATTGAGTTTGGGGGCCCTGAGATGGTGGCTTCTACGGGTACGGCGGTGTTTAGGGTACGGACGTAATGGACGTTACACACGCGACTGTGGTAGCGCAGTAGGGAATGCTGATTCTTCTGTTCCTGCTGGCTCAGATGGCTGGTAACGTCAATTGATTTCGGAGAGGCCAGAACGGTCAGGCAAATACAGCAGCAGGTAGACGAGGAGCCGGACCTTCTAGCCTTTAGTGCTCGGAATTAAGCGTGAACTCGTAAAACCGTCCCTGATATTGGAATACAGGAGACATGGGATCCTTTGATATTGTTCAAGACATCCAAATTAACACCGATGCTCCCGAATGCAAAGAGAAGAAGAAGAAGAAGAGAGAGATACATGTTTCTGTGGACACTAAAGACATTTGCCGTAATGCGCCACAGCTTGCCATTCTCGTTGGCAATTAGTGAGCTCGTATGGAAGGCACACAAACGAAACAATGAGGACAGAACCGTATCGTGAAGAGGAATCAATTAGACATCAACGAAATCAAAGCACCTACACGAATTCGAATTAAGACAAGGAAAACAACGTGCTCTTGATAACTCGGCTAGTGTTGCAACTCACGTTCCAAGGATCCAGACAGCAATGCGGCTGAACATGACCGCGACTACAAGCATTTCTTTCAATCCCAAACGCGCCTTGGTATAGACCGTCTGGTAGTAAACGTAGTAAAGGCGTATTTGATGTCCTCAGTTGCACTGCGATCTCGACACACCGGCAAGTTCAAGTGCGCGATATTGTGCGGATGCCGACGAGCTCACGCCACACAATGTTACAGCCCCGATTGCAAGCGCCATAAATTTGTTTGCACGGACTTCGGATAACACTCCACCTGACACTTCGGATAACTAACGACAACGAGGGCACACCGTCGGCGGTGATCCGTCTCATGCTGAGTATTCAGGATTTCATAATAGGAAAAACAAAAATGCTCACTATGGGGCACATTATATTTATGAAGGCTAACACCAGGCGTATATAAACTACAATTGACGTTGGCCACCGTAAGTTTAAACAAGGCCGCTCGATCAAAATTGATCGAGTGGCCGTGGTTTCAACAAAGCTTCGAAGGCTAGACCTCCTCTATAGTGGCAGAATGAGTGATGGTAAGATAGCTGCGATAAAAAAAAAAAACATATTGCAGATAGCTAGAAACTACCGTAGTTCGCGTACATAGACCAACCAAACAGTAACATAGAAAATAATTTGGGCAGTTTCACCCGAAGGGCGAAGCATTGACAATAGCAAGATTTAGCGTTGCGCTGAAGCTCCTCAGACAATTTGAAGAATGCACAGGGGTGACATGTTGGTTCGACACGGCACGCGACGTAACTGCGACTGCGCAGCTGTTAGGCACCTCACGACGCGGCTCGGATGAGGAGCGCCGCCACAGGCATCGCACCTCAATGGTGTACGAGGTGAGACGAAAAAGAAATCAAAAGTCGGCAGAGACACTTAAGACTGCTTAAGTGTGGGAATGCGAAAGCATTATACCGTTTGTAGACCTCGGAATGTCATGAACGCGCTTATTTTAAACACTCATGACGTGGCGCCACCTCCTTCTCGTGGTCTGCCCCGTCACGTGACCAATGACGCACGCACTAGGCCACACCTTTAGGCTGTGTTCCAATACTCGCCTAAGACGGAAAAGTGGACGGCTAAGTGGACAGCGACCATCTTAAGTCTCGTTCCAGTTCTCACGAAGGCGTCAAAGTAGACAGCTTCGCGAAGACAGCATCGAAGTCAGAAACGATGCAAGCTGCTTTCCTGTCCAAACAAGATGGCGGCTGAGCAGGATGCTTGGAAAGCCGACAGGAAGGTCGTCTGCGCACAAAAAAACGTACACGTGCTTTCCTACGCCCTTAATGTAAGTCACATCGTCTTTTTCATAGGTTCGCAGGCGCAAGGACTTAAAGTACAAAATAATGCGTTCTTTTCTCAACTTTTTCTTGTCGCCACGAGGTGGCATCTCGTCGCAGACGCGTCTTTCATACGTCATCCAGACGGTTCGAAACGCGTTCCATTACATGGCCTCGAAGCTGTCTTGGCTGCCTCCTTAGCTGTCTACGTAGACAGTTTCCGATGCTGGCCAGAATTGGAACACACCCTTAGTCAGCCCGATGACTGCGATGTAACGTGTGCAATCACGCACGCACTAGGCACACCTTTAGTAAGCCAAACGCGGCGCCGCCGTGGCGTCGGGGAAGCGTACTCGTCTCGCACCCCGGAGGCCGATTACCACCCAGGCCGAAATGTACCAAATTTTCTTTTCAAAGCCATTAATTTACTTTGTTTACAGGAACCTCCCTCAGAAATTTGATGTCAATCCGAGCATTTCCTGACGTGTTCTTACTCTTTGCGGCGTCGGCCATTTTTGGTACCATCTATCGGTCACGCCGACGCCGACGGATGCTTTATAATGATTTCGCATTAAAGACCATCAGCGTTTCTAGCTACTGTCCGTTCCGTCCGAACCATTTTATGCACCGCGGCGGGGTATGCACGCAGTGGCTCAGCAGGAACGCTAGCGTTTGTGCGCTCATGTCAGCAGTGGGAGGCGGAACGCTGACTTGGCTCCACTGCAGAGTCGATTGAGCGGAACATGAGGGTGCGACCACGTGGCTTCCTCGTTTTTGCAGCGAGATGTAGTGCGCGTCTCTGAACACCCTACATGTGCGGGTTGCGCGCATGTGCGTCGATACCGTAACAGCACGACGACGGCGCGAATGCGACTCGAGCTTCCCTGTGATTGGTACCGCAATTAAACATCCGAGCAAGACGACTCGCTTACCTCGCCGCCTGGATTTGAAAAGAATGATAACTCCCAAGATATAGCTAAAATACAAAATTAAGTTTTGTCTGAGCGTAGATCCTGAGAGACGTCGCGAACTGCACCGACTAAAGCCCCTCCATGACGTCTTCCGCCGACCAGCTCGGAAGAGCGTCGATCACGGGGTTTTAGTAGAGACGAGAAGCAAGAGTGACAGCGCGAATCTCGTACAACGTCTTCCGCGTCCTTCAAGGTCGCAAACGGGCAGTCGCCATACAGGATGGAACAAAGGCCACGACGGCACCACTAGAGCTGGCAACAAAGAAAGCAGACGGGAAGACAACCTGCCTGTCTGTGATCAGCAGCAGCCGACGTTCGCCTCAGGCAAGCTCGCATCTGGGCGAATGTTTGATTAGTCGTCACTCGCTTATAAGCTCGTTTTCCCTTCGCTCTGAAGTGGCGCGTTCGGCAGGGATTCGTCTCCGCCCGGACGCGCGTCCGTGACTGAAGTGCGCGTATTTTTGGGACTCCCACGCGAACATTTCGCGACTGTTTTATTTCCTCTTCGCGGCATACTAGAGCCTCTTCGCTATTGCCGTTCTTCGCAATCACTGATGGACACCGAACGTGCACGAGGAAGCCGCGAAAGTGTTTGATGAACCTCCCAATGTTTGAACGAGCAACCTGCGCGTGCTAAGGAGGAAACAAGGATTTCTTCGCAATGCAAGCAGTCCTAAAGATAATTTCTTTTCTAAAGTGGTGCCATGCGGTTGCGTACATTGTCACTACCCGCCGGGGTGGCTCAGTCAGCTAGGGCGTTGCGCTGCTGAGCACGAGGTCGCGGGATCGAATCCCGGCCCCGGCGGCCGCATTTCGATGGAGGCGAAATGCAAAAACGCCCGTGTGCTTGCGTTGTAGTGCACGTTAAAGAACCCCAGGTGGTCGAAATTAATCCGGAGCCCTCCACTACGGCGTGCCTCATAATCAGAACTGGTTTTGGCACGTAAAACCCCAGAAAGAAGAAGAAGAAAAAGCGTACATTGTCACTGTGCAACGTCGCAACTGAACATTTTCGTAATTCAGCTTCAATTCAAAATTTGTCTTCGGCAATCAGATGGCTTATGACAGAAAAAACTTTTTCATGAGAGACGACCTCCAGCAGCTCACTTATATTTTTGTGCTCTGCTGAACTGCACCTTGAACGTGACCCCTAAATGTGCGCCGGTTACGTAAGCTGTGAAACGAAAATGAGGCACACATGTCGGAATGCGAACAAGTAGTTGAAATTTGCTTGTTAGTTAATGTAGTGTGATTCAGTCCACGAGGTAAAAAAGCAAGCTCATAGGCCATGAAATAAAAATGATAAAGGTCAAGATGCTCGCCACATTTTAACTGAAGGAAAAAGAATACATTGGTGTTCGGATTTTTCAAGTTTTGCAAGAGAATTACAAAACCACGCAGAAGGAATGATCACGTTTTTAACACTGGTGCCACATATACACAATAGTCATATATAAAACATCAAATAGCGCAAAGCGGTAGTTTGTTTTCATACCTTCGTCTTATATACTTGCTCAAAGCTGTAACCAACTCTTTGCGTTCATAAAAACGCATACTCACGACAAAATCACCATATACAGACTGTGTGTATCTTTCTTTCATTATTTTTTATTCTGCCCTTGTTATTTTAGCTCTCTTCCCTCCTTTTGCATATATCCTTCCTTAGTGACATGTGGTTCCATTTACGCCGGTAGAGCACTCTACTTTTTCCAATAAAAGTATATATCTATTCAAGCAAAGTGAATTGCCATATGCAGCTTTAAACAATCATTGTAGCTTCCCCGATAAAATATAACAATCTGAGATATATTTTCTATCCTGCCTGCATTACATGACTAAGATTTACCGATCGTTTGTTAACGTCGGGAGGATACGCGGAAGAGTAGCGTGCTTTTAACAGCGAGTGCTCGAGGAAAAGAGGTAGCTGTCAATCGCCGTGTAGTAAGTACATGCCCACTCATCTTACAACCCGTCGTATACGTAGTAGATCGCCCGAGCGACTTCTCGCGAGCAATTTCAAGCTAGCTCCGTTGGATAAATTTGGGCGATTTTCTTTTTCGGTTCGTAGCCAGCGAGATAAGCCGAGCTGCAAAAATAATATAGAAGCCATAAAGAAGCTTCGTGGACGCATAAGTACATCTCATAGTTTCTTACCGAAGAATGTCCCGGCTTCGTAAAGCCTTTCGAGCGTGCATGCAATTCGTAAAAAGAGCAAGCTCTGGCCAATCATAAAAAGACCAAGCACGAAGAAGCCAAGTACGCGTCGTGGTCCAGCTGTCACCAAGGCCGAAACGAAAGTGACGGGAGCACAGAACGCACTTGAGCTGTGACTGGAAGACGCAGCTACGCCCACTCGCCTGAAATACGGCGGAAATACGCTTCATGTGGTTGTGCCACGCAGCATCGCACATGGTGATACAGAATGCGCCGAACAACAACACTTCCAGCAGCCATGCACACGGGATCTTTCTTACGATTGCGTCTGAACGTTGAAACGCTTTCTCTAGCGCACGCAAGCACTGTGGCGAAGCGCCCGTCGAAGGCGAAGGGAAAAGCGGCCCCGATTTCTGCTATTTGTCTCCGCATTCTTGTTCGACCACCGGCGAGCGCCCATGCTTCGTTTGTGTCGTCTCTCCTGACACTTTCGGAGAAGAAAAGCCGACTGATTGTCGGCTCAGGGCAACACCCGCTCCCGGCGCTCCCGGCACTCCGGTTCCGCGACACGACGCGCGCGTGACCCCTTCTCCTTGCTCTCGCCAGATCGAGGTCATACGCTTCGGTGGCAATGAACGCTATTGACGCATTCGATTGCACGCGTCGACGACAGGAGGGCTTCGGCAAAGCGACTCGGTCCTGATTTCTTTCCCACTGCAAGTCTAGCTCTGCTCTCTATCTCTCCTTCAGTGGCACAAAGCCGCGTCCATGGCGGCCTGGGACAGGGAGCGCGACACCAGGCCGAGCGCGCTTGCGTTTCGCTCGTTTCGGCCCACGGTTCTCGTGCGCGAGACAAGCGGGACAAACAAGTATCCCGCGTTCTCTCGCGACGGCGCCGTCCGTCTGTCACTGCCGAATAGAAATAGGCTCGATCCTCCGCTTGGGAGGACCCGCGCGGCCTTTTCTTTTCTTCTTTTCTTGCGGCTTACCGCTTTTCTTACGGGCGTCGTGTTTTCTCGCTCCGACACCGGGACCCTGATGGAGCACCCGTGTGAAATCGGCTTGTGTATGATAGGCCCGCTTTCTTGTTCCCCCTGATGCTTCGCTTCAGGAAAGAAAAAAAGAAAAAGGTGTGTCCAAGAGGCTCGGATGAGCACGAAGCGTGAGGAGAGTTGGCACAACCGTGAAATTAAGGAACAGGAAGTAAGCTTAGTCCTAACAT
Organism: Dermacentor silvarum; assembly: GCF_013339745.2. Classification (NCBI taxonomy): domain Eukaryota; kingdom Metazoa; phylum Arthropoda; class Arachnida; order Ixodida; family Ixodidae; genus Dermacentor; species Dermacentor silvarum. The sequence continues at coordinate 244,851,315 of NC_051155.1, read as the reverse complement.
ATGTGGAAGAAGAGAATTCAGTATGCGTGCGCTTGTGTAATAGCGACGCCTTTTCTGATAGTTTAATCAATGGTTACACAGACGAAAGCTGATTACACAGACGAAAACGCGAAGTGTATTTTTTAGCGGTAGACGCCATCAATGTCAACCTGTTTATTTTCGCGTACCATACAGACGCGCGAGGCCCGAGGTGGATAACATGGCAATTACCAGGAAGGGATAACATACAGGGTGTTTCATTTTAGCTGCACGAAATTTGTAAAAATTGCCTGTTATAGCACAATTACAATCCTTGATCTAAACTACTCAATGAGGCGGTCATTACTTCCACGAGAAATCAAAACGCCTAATTGAATAATTAACATAATTACGCTAATGAAATTTTCAATTAATTATTTTACGGCACATCCTTCAATCTACGAATTATAGCCCCTAAGTTAGCAAGGCGTATTCACTTGGAATGAATTCTCAGGACTGAACCAGTTTCGAAATATTAATTTTCAAAGTGTCTAACGAAATGCATGGGCGTTCCAGCTAACTTTTTGAGGAAAACACTGTTTTATGCATTGGAGCACAAAGTTAACTGGAACGCCCATGCATTTCGTCGGACACATTAAAAATTAATATTTCGAAACTGGTAGTCCTGAGAATTCGTTCCAAGTGTATACGTATCGCCTTGCGAACTTAGCGGCTATAATTCGAAGATTGAAAGATGTGCCGTAAAATCATTAATTTAAAAGTTCATTAGCATAATTATGTTAATTATTTAATTAGGGGTTTTGATTTCTCGTGGAAGTAATGGCCGCCTCAGTGAGTAGTTTAGATCAAGGATTATAATGGTGCTATATGCAAGAGGCAATTTTTAAAAATTTCGTGCAGCTAAAATGAAACACCCTGTATAACTGTGGCAGAAATGTAGGAACATTAACACTGGTAAGCTGGGAATGTCACTTTCCAGGCACGGAAATTATTATTCTCACACCCACGCATGGTTAAGCGTGAGTCTTATGTTTGATGTAAAATATTCTTCAGTTTCTTTTTTTTTTCTGTGTTTTTTTTTTTACTCAACACTGTGGGTACGGCCATTATACGAGTTTACAGGAAACGTTTCTTAGTCAGTTTAGACTTACGTGTGTTTCTTCAACGTATTTTCCTGTAGACGTGGGTCACATGTTTCCCTTCGGTGAGTTCCGGCAACATCACTCAGCTATGCTTATCACTTGTATAATGCGCCTGTATCCAGCTCCACATCATTTATGCCTTAGCTAAACAAAAGAACCGCGCACGGTTCTCTTGTTTTCGTTTTTATTTTAATGCAAAATTGCCCCGTTCTTTTTCACAGGTAATTCCATACATTCACAGCACTGGTAGATTGTGACGAGTTTAGTTGCTGTTGTTGCTGTAGTGATCGAGAACATCTGTGGTTCTTAGACACCTGACTTCTTGCAACAAACGTCTCCTTTTTCAAAACTCCTCAGTATGTAGGCATGGAGTAAATCATGATTCATCCAGGTAAGGTCTCAATGAACATAGTCAATCCTCCTATGCTTAGTGTTGTCTAGCCAAGCCAAACTATCGGGTTTTAAATTTGGATTTGAGCTAAATAATAGAAATAGCCCACATCACGAGATGCGACGCGCATGGCTGCGCGATGCGGGAGCGCTATACCGCGCGGCGCTCGCATGCGCTCTCACATTCGTCAACGTAGAAATCGGAACGGAGAGTGCGGGACGAAGCGCAGCGAAGCTGGTGGAAGCCTTCTATTATTAACACTGTCTCGCCACACGTTACCTCGACAGTTTACTTAGCCTCAATCCTGGTCCAGAACCGCGGCGAGCGCCCGTCTCGCTAAAAGAGGACGATAAACAGTCGCCGCGGAAATGACCGGTGATCAGCGTTCGGACGCCTCTGCGGAAACCCGGCACCCTCTTCACGAGGGCGTCAAGTGAACGCCGCCTTCGCGGACGCCGCTTCCGCCGCAAATGGGAAACGGAAGCAAGAAGGTACGCCCGAGTCCACGCCAACGTCAAACACGTGCTCGGCACATCCCTCGGCTTCTTTGTATAGTATGCGGCTGCAGGCGGCGCCCACTGACGTAGTGCACTCGGGGCATTCCTTTGTCCCTGCACGCTCCACCATCCATCAGAGCAGCGAGTTTTCGGAGGAGGACAGATGAAAGTAAAGGCTAGAGGAGAGAGAGTGAAATTGGAAGCGACTGCAAGGGACCGGCGATGACGGGGGTGCCTTCCAATGCTTCGTACACGTACCCCTTCCCCGCCCGTACGTCAGCTTGTGTGCAGTGACAAGAACGGCGTATTTTTGGGAAGTGTGGCTCTCACAGCGGCACAACACACGAGTAGTTCGAGGCGGCCCGGTGGGGTGGCCTCTGACAAAGCTCGTTGACCCAGAAAAGACGCCGTCGACGCTGGCTGCAGAGGATCGAGGCGGGCAAACAGCCGCGTCGTTTTTTAGCCATCATGGCAGCAGTGCCGACTTGCCATGCAGTCGCGCAGCGCCTGCTTACAACAGTTTGGTTGCCGCATGACACCGCAAAACGTGTTGTGGCAAGTCTATATACTGTCGTGGCGCGACATATATCTGTGCCATGAAGCTATAGAAACGCTACTTTCTTTTTCTTTTCCTGATGCGCCACGTACGATTCTTCACAGTACCAAAAATTCTCACGTCGCTATTGTTTTGTCGAGGTTGTAGTCTGTAAGCTGCACGGGCTAAACTTTTCCCGTCAAATTTATTTTTTATTGCCACTATATGTACACTGCCGGCTAAATGTCGCCGTCGCCGTGAGTTTCTGTATAAAATCAAAGTGCGATACGATCCCATCGCGTCCCCGTGCGCCGTATGCTGTAGGCGTGAGGAAAAGCGTGTGCGAGGGTGAGCCGAGAAGGATGTTGGCATGATGCGCGCCCAATGTTGGATGTCATGTGTTAAAGCGCGCGCAAGGCGAAACGGCAGGACGAGAAATGAGCGCGCGGTAGCGTGATCAAGCGTCTCCTACGCTAGCCCGGCCGCGGCTGCGCATGGCTATCCAGCGCGGCTGAGCGCGTGCCACCGCCCGCACAACATAGTACAGATCAGTAGCCCACCCTATCTTCGAAGTAACCTCCGATGGGTGCAAAGATTGGGCGAGCCGAGACGTGTGTTGGTGGCTACATGTGCGCCGTCTTCCCGCGCGCCTAAGTTCTGGAGGTCGCGTAGTGTGAAGTTTCGGAGACATGTTGAAGCGAGAGGCCGCAGAAGTGTTCGCTCCCCTTTGTTTACGCTATTCATCACACCAGCCTTATGACAGCGAGTGTTCGCAGGTCATCGAGTGAGATCTGTTCATTTTTGCCTTTGCGTGTGTGACAACATGCTTGTCAATTTATTAGTCTGCGAATGTTTACAGCAATTCATACGGCCGATAAAACTACGAAACTTAGTGTAATAGTCTAATACTTTGGTACACTGTCAATGCTTCGCCTCTTGGGCGAAACTGGGACCTATTTTTCTCGAAAAAGTAAATAAAGTATATAGTATCTGTGACACTTGTATTCATCCCTTCCCAGTGCCCGCTACACAAAGTTCGCTGCAAGACCATGAATTTGCATAGCACATGTATTCGCATTATAGCCAGTCTCTGCGAAAGCGCACCCGTTCTGAATAGTTCTGAAGATGCCGTAGCGACCCACGCGGCCGTTAGAGGCGAAGCATAAAGAATGCTGCTCCCACGCACCTCATGGGATACCCAGCTTGTTGTTCCAGATCACTGTCAGTGCTATATTAAGTTGCAAGGCAGCCTAAAAATTGCATTACGGAAATAAGCAGGCCAATAGTTTTAACGGGGGTTTATTACCGCCATTTGAACCCGCTTTTATGCTCGCAGCAAAGCAGCTTTTTCGACTTGTAGTGTTGTTGAGGCAACATCAGTGAGCAGGAGCCCGACCAATCAGGCAACAACAGCAACACAGTGAGATCAGTGGCTCCCGTGTTGTTTCTCGGTGCCAGTTGTTACGTGTTGTACTTTCAACTTGGATGTTTCAATGTTAAAAGTGCTGATGGCGCGTATATTTGATAAGAGTAACTTGAGCTACCCCTAATGTGATAATGCAGTGACTGTATAGCAAACTACAGAAGTTAAAGGACCGTGCTTCCAGTAATGGTGTTTTTGGTGACATAAACTTGCTTGCTTGTGATTTGTGTTAGTGTGTTTTGGTATTCTTACCTTGCTTCCTCTTATTACTGTAGTTTTTTATTGAGTAGTGTTTTTATGGTTTTGGGATAGCCTGCTCGAAAACGGCCTACCGCCTTTTTTTTTCTCCTTTATTTGTGAAGTCCATGTGTGTCGCCTTCTTGTCTAGTCCTTCGACTTTTCGCGCTGCAAGACCGATGACCCAAGACCAACTTGCTCACAAACAAGCCATTGCGAAGTTTTTCGTTTATTCAGTTTTTATCGGGGGTTTCTGGTCGCTGAACTCTAGCAAAGCAACAGGCAGCATTGGTGAGGTCTCTACCGGTCAAACAACACCTCATCAGACACCGTTGTAACAATATTCTTTGTTCTTGCGCAGCGGAACCACGTGTATCGTGTGTTGAGTGACGGACCGAGCTTATGGACCTGGCGCAATCGTAAGCCCGAAGTATTTATTCGCCCTAGAAACCGCGACGTTTCCGGTGTGCGCTCTCCAGTTCCGGGTGAGTCGACCAAGATCGGCTTGTGGCTCTCCGAATCGGACACGGCATGGCACCTCCGCCTATACGCTTCCACATTCTTTACGGCGGGCGGGCAAATGAAGGAGGCGGCGAACAAGCGGATAAGAAAAGCATCGGTCGTCAGGCTCCTATAGATATACGTAACGCCAGCGTGTAAACAGCGCTATAGAACAAGCACAATACGGGTTATCCTTACTATTGTAGCGTCTCTCAACTAAAACGTAAAGCTAATCTCCTCAGTCTTGAGTCACGATAACGCACTCGCGACTCTATACCGCAAGACTCGTGGGGGGGGGGGGGGGGGGGGGGGGGGTCGTAGTGGCGTTGCGCTGCTAAACTCGAGGGCGCGGGATCGAATCCCGGCCGCGGCTGCCGCCTTTCGATGGGGGCGAAATGCAAAAACGCCCGTGTGCAGTGCATTATAGGTGCACGTTGAAGGTGGTCAAAATTAATCCCGAGTTCACCACTACGGCTTGCCTCGTAATCATATCGTGATTTTGGCACGTAACACCCCAGAATTTCATTAATTAACACCCCGAGTTTCATTACTCGCCTCTAGCACGCGCGATTATCATACTGATCGCCTCTCTCTCCTCAACAGTCATTCTGAAGCTGTGTACCCGCCGCCTGCGCACACTACCATGCATCTTGACTCGTTTTTCATACCAACAGCCAAATGGAATCGTATGCGCACCCATACTGCCCCCCGCCACCCACCTCGATTTTAACCGATATAGCCACTGCAATTCGTTCACCGAAGACCTCACGCAAATGTAACAAACCGCCTCTCATAAACACCGCACCAGAGTTATGTAAGGTTTAAAAAACTACTGAATGAATTGATTAATCGCTCTCTTGCGCCTGCCTTTTGAATATGCGGGCTGGAAAAAGAAGTGGGTGCACTAGATGCTGATGTTATGTGCCGTGGCTGAAAATAGCTAGCAGAACATGCGACTCAACAAAACCTTGAATTTTCTCCGTTGCATTAGCAGGCTCTCTGCAAGTGAGCTGAACAGTCGTTTGGCAAAAGTTTCGAAGCCAGTCGGCGAGTGACGAGATCTGTCGCAGACCCTTTAAATTTAGGGAGTACAGCGCTTCTCGTGCTCGGAAACTCTTACACTGTTAAGCACTGCCCCTCTCCATGCCCGAGACGTAGTAGACAAGCATTCTAGAACAGCTTTGCGAGTCTCGTGTCGAGTTAAAGTTCGACCTTTCGGAAATAATAAAACAAAAATCACTGAGCGAGTTCGAGAAAAAATCTAACCGCTGGAACTTGCTCAGCAGCACAGAGCAACCGAAAACTGCTGAAAGTTGGGTATTCGACAAGCACGTAATCAAGTATATCGCTGTATTAATAGCGTCCACAAGCCGGGCACAAGGGCTCGGCGCGCGTCTTTGCCGATCATATAGAAGTAAACGATTTGAAAACGACTTGACCAGAAAGCCCACCACACGTGCCCTTTCCGGCCACTTGAATGTGGATACTAGAATACTTCGCTAAGCTGTACACTGCAGCCTATAGGCAGACAAGGTAAAAACACGTAGCGAAAGTTTGGAACGCAGAGCGAGGCACGCTGCCAAGATGAACAAGTAGCTTCTCTCGCGTGAGAGAGAGAGAGATAGTGGGACATCCTCCGCGCCATCTTCTTTCTACGCTACATAGCGCTAAGCTGGCCCGTAAACCAATCCAAATTTAGCGCGCGTCAGTGGTATACTCTCGTCGTCGCTCTCATCTTCCCACGCCATTGTCATGCATCGACAGAGGGCTTTCCTCTCGGCTGTCTCGCGTCAAAAAGAACGTGCGCCGCTCACGCTGAGATTGATATGTGCCCATCGTAAATACCTGCACGTGACTGGCAGCTCTCTCTCTCTCTCACTCTATCCCTTCTTTCCACTAGCTCGGAAGGCTTATATTAAGGCTAATGCCAACAACCATTGGTGCACGCGCGGTCTCACTTATTCTTTCTCGCCGCTTTTACATCTTTTGTTCTTTCTTTTGTCACTACGCCAGGAAAACCGGTAGAGATGTTCGTCTTCTTCATTGACGTGCGACAAGAACCGTATGCTGTATAGGGCCGTCGGTGTGGGCAAAGGCGGACCTACGCTTACGAAAAGAACATCATTCAGTCAGCCTTCGACTGATGTGCTGACATCACTATAACGGGCAGTAGATGGTGGTGGGTTGTAGTGGAATTTGGAAGTCCAGAGCTTGCTGCCGGCGCCAACATGATTTGATAGCATTGACGGAGCGTATAAGCCTTCCAGTGAAAAGAAGAAATATTAAGGGGGGGTCGGAACGACACCGTTATCTGACTGTACAAGCCTTGCTCACCGTGGCAGAATAAGGACGGGAAAGGGACACACACACGTCTATTTCCTTGCTCTCTGTTTTTCTTTTTTTTTCCCCACAGCTGTATAGCGTTAGAATAGTAAGTGCTCGTTGTCAAGGCAGGCTGCCTCGCTGACTTCACGGTAATCAATCCCATACGCGAAGCACTTCACGTAAACACTCCGCGCCTCAGGTCTTTGCACTTCGCCGGCAGGCACGGATTTCACAATCGAGACTCGAAAGACGAATAGAGGAATAAGAGCAGCCAGCGCAAGAACAAACGAACCAAACAAAGACCAGAGACACGGGAAAAGACGGGGCGGCCGCGTAGTTGCAGCCGGGTGTGGGTCAGTCCGCTCAATGTCAAGGTGTCCATTACAAGGGAGCATTTGGAAGCGTGAGAGGGGCCGGACCAGGAAGAAACTCTGGCCGGCCACGGAGAGCACGTAACAGAAGAAAAGGCGAGCGCCGGCGTGGATGACGCGTTGCGAATGATAACACGCAACACGCTATACACTGCACGCGCGCGCGCGCGCCTACGAGGAAAACCGCGGTGCCTGGGTGGGCTTTACGGCACGCGCGCCCCGTCTCGGACACGTGTCTGTTCTGGTCTACCCGTCCATCTCTCACACCTCATTACCGTTGTCTCTTGAAGAATAGTTGCGAACCACCGTGCGTTCTTGGGACTTCGGGTGGAAACACCTACTGGGCTTGGACCCACGGGAAGTAACCTGTATAAGGACACCGCAGTGAAGCGCTGTCACTCTTATTATTGGCGCCAGTTTTCGTTTCGCTGTGTGCATGGAAATGCTTGGATATAAGCGACAGCTTGTTTCGAGGAGCATTACGTCGCCGAGCAGCGATACGTCGTCGCTCCTGTTGGTGAGACATGTCAAGCAGTCGTCAACACTTGCTTTTTTTTTTTTTCTCATCAGCCCCAGTTCTTTCCTGTAAAAGAATTGCGGCAGAAGCCATCTCACGATGACTGTCGATGGCAGTACGTTAGTTAGCATTGAATTATTATGGTGACACAACATACTGCCACCGTCAAATAGAGTCATGAGGTGTGTACTGAGGCGGGACTCCTCCATGGCACTTCACTAAGAACACTCCGCGCCATCTAGCGCGCCGCCATGAGGCCGGCGCGTGGCCCCCGAAATGCATGGCGCGCCGGTGCTCGCGAACGCTGAAATGTGACCCTCACTTGCCGCACACTCAGTGGCACATACTAAGTGACCCAAGTTGGTACGATGGTTGGTTTGAACCCGATGCGCCAACCATTCGACCACGGGCTGCCCAGTGACCCAGGTAGGCGGGAAGACGGCTATAGGTACAAACATACAAACGAACGTAGATAGATAGCCCCCGAAAAGTGCGTGAAGCACCCAGGGAACGCAAACGCATCAAATGAACTGAAATAAAGTTCTTGATTGATCTAACGATGATTTACGTCCTGGAGTTACAAATAAAGGCTATGATTGACACCGTTATTAGGCTAACTTATTTTGATTACCCTGAGTTCTATAACACGCATCTAAGGGAACCTGGAATGCCAGCCTGTACGGTCGTCGCAGCAGAACGCGATGAAGGCACTGCGCTTGCTACGCTGAAGTGACTTCTTTCGTGCATGGGAACGTCTTCCATTACATTTTTTTGTCTTCCCGTAACCCTCTCCCCAGCGAAGGGTAGCAAACCGTGTGTTTATTTTCCAGTCAACCTTCCCGTCTTTGTCATCCCATTACTCTCTATCCAAGACTGCACAAGCTCCTTTCGAAGCTCGTGCTATGCAGCCGAACGTCAAAGTCACTGAGCGACCTCGACGGTTTTCTCTACTGTCGTTAAAGACTGGAATACGCGGACGCGACAATTTATATGAGCACTGCCGCTGAAGCTCTTTAACACAACGCAATGATTCGTTCATAAATAGTTTTAGTCCGATGGTATTTCTGTATCGTTCATACGTCATGACAGTAATCCTGTGCCTTGCACGTGCTCTGTCTTTTTCTCTATTCGAGAGATTTTCCGTACGGCCAGATCCTTTTCCTCAAACTTGGCTAAAACTCAATAATACCACCCCGGAAACTAAATTGCGCGTCCGTATCAAAACTTCAGCCATGACCGCGATCTTCAGATTAGGGGCGAAGCACCTTAATGCCGAGCCTTGTCTCTCGTCGTCGTCCGTAGCTCTGGTTTGCATGGATACAAGAGCTATATAAGCGCTGTATATACTGTACACATGTGCAGTATATATATGCGGTGATTTTTTTCTGCGTTTCGCGTTGGAAGGCGTACCGTTTGCGTTTAATTTGTCGCTGACTGCTTACAGCTGCACTCCTAAAGCCTCCAAAGCTGTTCTTATAAGGTGACTGCCACGGAACACTTGCACTAACTCCTAATGCTGCAACGAAACAGGCGATGTTGTTCTGCATCGCCAACGGGAGACGTGTGTACATACTAATAAAGTATCGGATGGTCCTGTTGCACCTTGTGATAACGTAACAGCCTGTCGATGTTTTTTTTTGCGCTTGAGCATATACGTATAAAGCGATTGGCACATTTTTTTTTCCTGTGTAAAATGAGCGCAATGCGCTTCTTTCGACGGCGCTCATATAAAGTGTGTTGCGTTGTAAAGAACTATACAAACGCGCGATCGGTCTTTCTGGACACTCTTTCATGTACGCCTGTCGATGTATACATTTTGTGTATTAATAAACACCGTACGCCCCGAAGCTGTGGCGCAATGAAGACTGGCAGTGCTATGTGTGCCTCGCGAGACTGCTTAAAACAGGGCGAACACATGTTGACAGCCGTTTTAGAAAACATGGAGTTCACAGAGCCCTGCAAGGAGACTATATAACGGAACGGGAAGGGAAAAGCAGCGGACTTGAAACTGCAAGAAATGAGAGAGGGGAAGAAAAAACGACGATAACGAAATATGAGCTCGGCACCTGCGGAATGAGAGCAACGTGAGTAAATACGGAAAGAGAGAAAGAGCGATGGTCCGGTGATGTGACGGGACCGATTGGCTTCGGAGAGCGTTTCCCGATGCGTGGCCCAGCGGGAAGCGTTTTATTTTTACGCTTGCCGTCCGGATACAAGTGCGAGCTGTAGCAGCCTCCTGTCACCCGCAATTAGAGGTGGGCAAACACGTCGTCGACTCGAGAGTCCTCCTCGCCGCCCGCGGGCGCGACTCAAAAGTGGCCTCTTCCAATACCGAGGCAGCCGCTGACCCCAATTCGACTGGCCGTCCGTTAAAATGCGCTTCTTCCTAGCCGCATACCAACAACGCGTCCGCGCGCTCAGTGAGCAAGTAAATGTCCAAACGCAACACCGAACAGATGCTGACAACAAAGAGTGGCAAACGACTTCCTATGTACTCTGCCGCAGAAATACCGTGCAGCATCGATAAGGCCGGAGTGCCGTTTTCGGTAAAGTATGGGGCCGAAATATCGAGGCTGTTCGCGCGTGAGTTCGTGATTGGACCGGCGACTGCGTGCGGGTCAATCGCGCATGGCATAGCTAACGCGACAAAGCACCAGTCAATCACAAATCGTTCATACGCGTGTACTGATTATGTGAGGGTGGTTCTACCTTTCCCGACGCTGCACTCTTTTGTCGATACGGAGCCATGCGGGGCTGGCGTTTCCCTTCTACCGATGAATATTGGGCCGCATTGCACTGAAACGAGGAGGAGGAGAGAACGGGTTCGCGCACATCGGCCAAGGCGTGATGAATTGCGCATGGCGTGCCGGACGTGAGCACTTGGCGACTTTTCGACGGCGAATGGAGGCGTCCGTGTTTATTTTCTCGCTCGACAGACTCGTCCTTCCGCGACGCCCGCTTCCGCGGAATCAAACGCCGCAGGGCGGTCGGGTCAAACGGAAGCGACCCATGCGGCCGTGCTGGCCTCCGGTCCAATCGCGCTGGTGATTCTTGCGCATTGGCATTCGCGGTCTTTTTGCCTTTGTGTTTGCGCCCGGAACAGGCACAACGCAACTGCGTGCTGAATGCCACCGTGATTTGACATCCGAGGCCCGACCACGCCCGTTCTTCGCAAGACATCGCATTAGGCAAATGAAGGCGCGCCACCTGCACCAATAAAGCGGGGAGTGTAAGTCAATTAAACAACGTCGGAAGGCTATCTTAAAAGCCGTAGGTGCAACCACTGGGTCGATAAAGATTCGAATTTAGGTAGACGTCCATAAATAACACAATGGTTTTGGGTTTTTTTTTACTGGAAGTTAGTGTGCAACAACCTTCGCAGGCTGACGAAAATGAACTTGTCAGCTGGTTCACACCATTTAATTATAAAAAAATGAACTAAAGCCATAGTGCGTTATCAGCAAGCACCATTAAATTTCATTTGGTCTTGAAGCTTCCCTCACCGGTATATGTGTGAATAAACGATTTACCCATTTACCAACTAGCTCGACTACAAATTCTCCTGCGCTCTATATTCACGCTCATCAATAGCGCACGTTGCTTAGCATCTTGTTCTCGCTCTTCAGTGTATATATTACGCGGCATATTCGCTTTCTGCTCCAAAGAGCATTGTTTGTGCTGCACCACACCCTCCAAAACGTACGCGCTGCGTCTATGCGCATGCTATCTCATTTTCATTCACACCCCTGCGAAATTCTGAAAAATAGACACACCAGTCCACACTTCGACTTAGTCAGAACCACACTCAGTAAGCTATGAACACACGGCACAGATATAAACATCAGAACTAAACCAGCGTGCCCGTAATCGGCAATTTGCCACGAACAATAGACTTTATCCGAGGAGGTAACAAAGTCTATAGCTGCTGGCCGCGGCTCGTGGCAATTGATCGTATATATACCCCGCGGATAGCTGACGACATCCCTGTCGCATCAGAACCGCTTCCGCAGCAGAACTTCTGCGAGTACCGTATGAGCACGTTCCTTGGCGGCAGCCCAGAACACAAATCACCGCGTTGTGTGGCGACGCGGACGCGAAAGCATGCGCTTAGACAGCTGGAAAGCATTTCTCAGTGCTCTAGCTATGGCTGATTCTTGAGCAGCCCAAAGCGGTAATTCAAGTATAATCTGTGCATAAAATTCCAACGTCATATACAGCATGCCGCGCAGCGAGCACGTAATATGCGTGCCACAGCAAATCCTGCGTACAGATATACTCGAAACCGACGCCCTTGGCCTCGATAACGGCACGTGTTCTGCGTGAAAAAAACCTCTCTCGAAGCACGTTCGTGTGCTGGAAACAAGGAAGCGGAATCCCAAGGAGAGGGCGTTACAATTAAACAAGGTGCATGAGCTGGAAATTGTTGAAATGCAGCTCTGAAAAAGAGAGCACCGCCAGTATCGGCCCACATTTTTTGTGGACGACTAACGGAATAACGGCCGGCTTAAACAGCTCCGCTGTTAAAAACCTCAATATGAGCCACGTATGCCATACCTAATTTTCAGGACTTGACTTAACAGCCTCTCTATCTGTCTACATTAGCGTTTGATCAACGCCTGTGACCTCCTGCAGAACTGCAAATTTGAAATAAAAAACGACATATACGTGAAAAATGCCTATCAACAGCGCAGCAAGCTTGTGTAGTGTTTTTAATGGTATCCCGAAGCACTGTAGAAAAATTTACTGAAGCACATGGGTCACTTAATTATGTGCTCTTGGAATACCTGGAAATGTTGAAAATAAACGCAGAAGACCACATGTATTTCAGCAGCCAAGTGGTTCGTGCATCAACATTTATCCATTCGCTGCAGCAATGGACCTGGAGGAAGGCAAGGTGGGAGGCACGTGGCTGGGCATGAACACTTCCGGCAAGGTGGCATCCCTGCTGAACATCATCCAGCCTCTCGACGAAATCACCGGCGACGAGAAACTGCCCAGAGGTAACGCATGCCTTGATTTTAGCAAGCTTGAGCAGCGCTGGAGCGCCTCGGATGCGGTTGATGCGAGTCACGTATAAAGCAACATGTATCAAAGGTGGTAACAAATGAACTGCGCTAGAACATTTTAATGAAAGAAATCTGAGCGGGGAAAAAACAGTCACGTACAAGAAGGCTATACCAAAAAGCGCGCTTAATTTTCCTCGTATCGTATCTCTCTTCATGCGCCTATTTTTTCGAGCTCGGATCGCCTTTTATCAAAAAGTTTAACCAACTCGTCCAACCACAGGTTCTACCGTGCAAGAATAGGTTATTCTCGGTTTTGGCGCGCTGTAGTGTTCAAAGCTGAAGCAGAGGGTGACTGTATAAAGCCTGCGCTGTTTATAAAAGCCCTGTTAATGATTTGTGAGTGGCAATTTGCCGCTCCTTGGGGAAATGTGGCTGCTACACACTGTACTCAACACGCCTATTGCATCACTAGCACCGATTGCGTGTTCTACGGCGAATTCTATCGGTTAATATGGTTCCTCTTCTTTCCGCACCTTAGCATGAGTAAATAATGTCTATAGCATTTTGTAACCTGCAACAATAGCTTTTTTTCTTTCTTTCTCTCCCTCTTCTTATTTTTATATTTATTTCGCCGCTTTTGTTAGCCCTCGACAGTCCTGCTCCCTATTCGTACACGCCCCCTGCGCTGTCATCATGAGACGTCTCTACCGACTTCACTAGATTTTTGCTATGTAACAGCTCCACCCAACTTACACATTAAAGTACTGTCATAGAGGGGCAGTTAGACAAGTACGACTGATTCCAATTAAAAATAAAGAAAGAAACGAATGACGACCCCAAGGACATTTATTTATGCGCACGCATAGCACACACACACACAGAGAGAGAAATACTTGCATCGTACACCAGGCGAATAAATGGTGATTGCGAGAACGACATTAACTTTGAATAACACCTTCTGGAAATTCTAACGAAGACATGAATATACATGTATTTTCTGCCATGTACATTCCATGAACGCCTGCACAAATGATACCGTTGTATATGAGAGTTCGGAGCCACGTTAAAAGGAAGGAGGCGCATTGTTCAGGTGACTGCATAGAACTCGACTCCTTGCAGGCCACCTGGCGGTGCGGTACCTGGAGGGTGCCCAGGACGGCATGAGCTACCTGCGCGACCTGCGGCGGAAAGCCAGCGACTACGACAGGTTCCTCCTCGTCACGCTGGACGTCAGGTTAGCGCCGGCATTTGACCCTTTCAAACCGGGTGTTGCCAGCGTTCGTGACGGTTACACCAGGAGCGGCTTGCACGAACGTTTAATAACGAAAAATAATAACGATTTAAAGAACGCCTTCGTAAATGTTCCCTATACCACTCGTAGTCCGCACTATAACGCGTTCTTAAATTCGGTATTATTTTAGTTATTAAACGTTCGTGCAAGCCATCCCAGAGCCCTCTGATACTTTTTTTCCCCTTTTTTTTTAGTATCAAAGGACTGTGGTTATGATCTGACGCAAAATGCGGCCACTTACGAACTCTGGTCGACCGCTTTCTCCAGCACTGTCGGATGGCCGCGTACGTGGCCGCTGACGGTGTAGCTGTTACGAACCAATCGTTCCGTTATTCCCGCGTCTTAATTTTCATTAGCTGTCATTAGCAAAAATGTGTGTGAAATGAAGACAACTATCGCGACATAGGCGAAAAGACTAACAGTTATACACAAGCTTCAAGCGATGGAGAAGCCCTAAGGATAAATATATCGCAGCTTCTAAAAAACTTACAACCCAATATTATTATAATATTGGGTTTAAGTACAAAGAAGACGAACAAATAGAAAAAAAAAGGAAAGGAGAAGGGAGGAACAGCCTGACAACAGCCACTGCACAACGCATGTCATCTTCCTGAAGAAGGGGAGAAACGGAAATGTAAGATAAGAAGAAGGGAAGGAAAAACAAGACAACAAATTACAAAGGCTAAAGTAAAACTGCAGGCAAAGGACAGAGCCCGGCACTATTACCAGAAAGACATAAATAGCTCGGGTCGAGTAGGGGAGGGGGAAATGCATCAGAACAAACAAACAATAACACTCGAAAAAAATAGCTTGAGGTCTCGTCACTCACAGCATATGACCGAAAATAAGAGGGGAAAAACTAATACACCGCAAACGCGACGCCAAGTCAGCTGCTTTTAGGGAATACAAGTGGATGCGGCGAGCCTGACACGCGACCACTACAATACAAGCGTTCATCATGGGTTGCATACTGCAGACAGAAGAAGATAATAGTCTCTTGGATGCGCGATGTGCAGAAAAAGCAGAAAGTGCATATAGTGCACTTGAACAATATGAAATGTGCAGCACGATCGAGTCACTGAAGCTTGCTAGCACAACACGTTGGACATGCACAAAGTTTTTCATTTTCACCGAATGATCCAATCACCAATTTTTCTTTTTCGATCACTCGAAAACCAAGTTGTCCTGATAGACACTTCTGTATAAATGATCGCTGGCTTCCGATGCCCAGTAAGAGGCGACAGCAAAAGGCATCCTCATGCCCTTCTGCCCAAGCTATTGCCGTTCGGAGAAAAATACTTGATTTTCCATTCACGAGTTGATGATGATGATGATGTACCTCTGTTATGGCTCGCACCCACTAAGGGGGATAGGCCAAGAATCGGGCGGCAGTGGGAATGCTAAAGAAAATTCATACTTTAAAACAAGAAAACAAGAAACGCCAAGTAAAAGACAAAAAAAGAAAGACAGATGTCGCACTAACTAGATTAGCACGCGAGCGAGCAGTCAGACTAACTGAAAAAGGTGAAAGTGAAGAGCTGTTACAACCAGGGGGAGGTAATATTAACAAAACAATTTGGAGAAATCAATTTAGGTGATATGAATGCATCTGATGTGCAGAATACAAATACAATAATTAGCAGGGTAATCGCTTTGTTTCAGTTAAAAAAATTAAATACTGCGCAACACACGTCTCTGTGACTATAGCCTAGTGCTGAGGCCCCAAATGATAACAATACTGGTATGTTTAAACCTAATCCAATTTTGTATTCACGAGTTGGCAGGTTGTTGGTTCTCCAGCTTTCTCTTCGGTCGGAGTACATGTTGCTGTTATGCTCAAGTTCTGAGTTGTTTGTTTCTTAGTTCTGTAGACGAAAGTTGCGTGGCTACCTTTGCACAGCTTGCAGCTTAGGTTTGCCTTGCAAAAGTGATAGATGTAGTACATGTAGATGTTGCTGTTGTGGTTAACCTGAGTGGTTGTGGCGCATACCCACAGTATAGGGGATTGGCCATGAATCTGGTGGTTAAACTCAGTCTGTAAAAACAAGGTAATTAACGATTTGAACTCTGGAGCTTGGAAAGAAAAATTTTGTGACAGGAAGAAAAAAAAAGTCAGAAGAAAACCGCGAATGAAATTTAAGAAATAATAATAGGAAAATATATGAATAAAAGAAAACTATGGTGGGGAGGGAGACGATCAGTCTAGCATGGTAATCGATTAGATTCAGTCAGATAATTTTGGAGTGCCAAGCAAGCATTTCTGTGGCTGAACATGGAGATCCTTGGGAAATGCTGGCAAGCAGGATTGGTTGGTTTGCCTCCAAGAGTGGCCCATACCCACCATGGGGGATTAGTCAAGGATCGGGTGAGTTCGGAAAATAATTAGTCGAGTCTAAAAAGAAATAATAATGAGAAATGTTGAATAGATAAAGAAAAAATGAAGTAAGATGACAATTTAAGAAATTAGCAAGGAAATCGTCTTTATTCAATTATAAACCTCACAAAAGCTGCACCAACATCTCTATGATAATGTCGAAAACGCCTGTTATTTTCCTGTCACTTCAACTTCTTTTCTTCTCGAGGCAGCGCTGTGCGACATTAAAATGATTTGTTAGCAAAATATGAAGCGTTTTTCAGCTCTGAAAGGCCGACGTATATTCGGGGGCTTGTTCCCGGATCTTCTACTTGCTGCTACCATTTGGCAGTGCGTAACCTCTGCTCTGCAAGCTACTTGCATCTGAATATATCGTATTAGTCCTTTAAGTATGTCGGCATTACAGCTTGTGATGTTCAAATTTTCGGCCTCATTCACGTTTGAGTTGATCACTTCTTTTTCCTTCAGCTTAATATCAACATGCAATGACAAAAGGAGCTCGTGCAATGGGCATTTTGCGCAAGTTAAGCAATCGAAGATCAGGTATGCGAAGAAAATCACTTTTGATGGTATACAAAGTGTACGTTCATCCGGTATTAGAATTCGGCCATGTTTTATTCTCACCATAGAAGCTTCGGCCGCTAGATTTATTAGAACGAGAGGCACTGTGTCTGTGCTTAGGCCTTCCAAAATACCTTGCAAATGCCGTACTATACACCCGGAAGCG
The DNA here is from genome assembly GCF_013339745.2 of Dermacentor silvarum. Lineage (NCBI taxonomy): Eukaryota > Metazoa > Arthropoda > Arachnida > Ixodida > Ixodidae > Dermacentor > Dermacentor silvarum. Next base: position 244,833,999 of record NC_051155.1, on the reverse strand, counting down.
AGAATCCCACCTATTTGATGCCGATTTCATCTTCTAACCGTTCAGACTTACTTAAGACTGTATGAATCCCAATTAGGCCCGTCCTCAAATAATTTTCATCTCCGATCAAAAATTATTCTTCCCCGTTCATTGGCCCAGGTTTCATACACCGCAGATTATATTTGTGCAAACATTACTTGAGCCACTAAATGTGCAAATTCGCGATGAGCTTCAAATTACCCGGATATCAGGTTCGATGGCATTTTCCCAGACCACGCGAAAGTCTTCTCTTACGGCATCTTAAACGGCATGTTAGAAGACCACCTAAGCACCCCAGAAACAAGCATTACCATTGCGACAGATGCACCACAGTGCGAGGAAAAGAATGGCATTGGGATATTTTGTCCTGCACTCAACTGGTCTTTTTCTTTAAGGTTGCCTGATTTTGTGCCTATCTTTCTGGCTTAGTTTTTAGCAGTAATTCTAGCTTTACGTAAATTAGACCAAACGACTACAACAGCTACTATTCTTACTGACTCACTATCTGTATGCTCTTCCCTTACCGCTACTAGTGACTCGCCCATGCTAAAACTCTTTCACTTGCTATATCTCCTGCCCATCTGCAATGTGTTCATTCGATTTGGGTACCCGGTCATAAAGGTTTGTTTTTTAATGAAACTGTCGATTCACTGGCAAAGACATCCCTTTCCGGCCCAGTTATTCCTGTTCTATACCAGTGACAGCACACATCATGGCGGCTAGATTTCGGATGCGATCGATTAGGACAGCCTTATCAAACCAAGTTCTGACTGCTTCTCCAGATTATAAGCACCTGGCGTAGCGAGTCCTGTAACGCAAAGATGCTTGAAGTCTGTTTCACCAAATTACGTTGCCGTATTCCCTCCCTGAATTTCTACTTACACAGGTCGGGTTTGGTTCTCTCCTCTATCTGCTCGTTTTGTAATGAGGAAGAGACGATGCATCACTTTCGTCTATCTTGTCGCCGCTTTACTGCGGCAAGAAAAATATTATTGAAGATACCTTTTCGAAGACTCGGCCTGGATTTAACTTGGCCGCGTAAATCCTGGCCTTAACTTAATTTAACTTTCGTTTGAGGCCTCCATGCTTGGGATACAGCCACAGGGATGCTTGCTCCGCTGTCGAGACATTTTGTACAGAATCCAACCGAATGCCCTGCCAAAATCTATCTCTTATTTTTTTTTGTGTACTTCTAAATTAAATATTATTCATTGAATCTGACTTTACTGATTTTATTTAAACAGATAATTCTACGCTATACACCGTTAATTCCATAGATATTCGGAAATGTATGCTTCCATTTCAGTTTCAGTTTATTATTCTATAAGTACAGTGAATGGGTTACAGATAATATACAAACGAGGGTCCCAACGTCAAAGACTGCAACGGGATCCTCGGTTAATAATAACAGTGAAAAAAACGTATGAAAGTTAAGCAATTTACGCAAACCAAACAAAAAACAATCGCGCGAAATATGACACCGAAAAATTGAACCAAACAATTGTCAGTATACAATCCTATAGGGCATAAAAAATGCTGTCAATACATAAAAATTACAAAGATAGCGTGATTATTGATGTAATCTTAGTAATAGAAGTAAAAAAGCTTAAGGTCATGATTGAATGCATGAAAGGATGAAGATTTAATGGTGTTACGCAAAGCATTCCTAGTTTTATGGCCGTGAATGACGATGTCATTTGTCCATAATTAGAATGAACCATAGGTAGTAGAAAATTGGATTTATGTGCAAACCTGGTATTGTTATTAATAATGAGATATTATTATTATTATTATTATTATTATTATTATTATTATTATTATTATTATTATTATTATTATTATTATTATTATTATTATTATTATTATTATTAAATTGGAATAATCCACCCATTTCTTGGCCAATCCCCCATAGTGGGTACGAGCCACGGATGAAATAGGCAACAACAACAGCTCTGCAGGTAATGCTCTCCTCAGTATCGTCAGTAGCATGGATGCGTACGGCTCTCTGCGTAGACCTAGAAACTCAAGCCCTCGAGCATGTACTTGTACTTTCTGGTGTAGCTTTCTTAAATTCTCAATGGCATTGCGAGATTTCACTGGCTCCAGAATAGTCAGCTCTGTCATGTGCATTTTCGTCAACACTGCTTCACTGCCGCAATCATGCTTTCAGATTTGGATCGCCTATTTGTAATTGCGATCGGAAAACTGCAGTTCTTGGATACATGAAGCTGCCTTCCCAGTTACTGACGATACTAAATAGCAATTTTTTTTATCTTCAGTCATATCTGATCTCTGATGTAATGCTGCGTTGAACTGATGCCAACATTACCACTTCATCTCATCGCCGTCAAACTTGAGTCATTCGAGCTTACGAAGCTTTATAATGTTGGTTTCAGAAGACCTTGTTTTTCGGTCATGACATTCTTATTTCCGAGTCAATGAGTCTCCTACACAATCGATATATTCATTGATATTGTGAAGCGCTGTTCTGATCAAGTCGATTCCAATAGCTCTTTCGAATTCCGCATCAGCTGTCTCTGGCGTTAACGTTTCTCTCTCTCTCTCTCTTTCTTCGTTGATAGCTTTCAGCGTTGCGGAAATCTTCTTAATCTGGCCTGATATGAGTGACAGCGCTGGCGGCTCTTCCGTTCTCAGCCTCTGTCACCACATTGGTTATGTGCGCTCTCAGTGCCTTGCGCTTCTTTACCAAAATTTCTGTGTCCATCCTGTTAGAAATAGTTAAATCGTTGGCTTGCGTCTAAGGTTTGATCTTTTTATCCATGCAAGCCTCGATCTCGTCGCGGTGGCCTCCGTGCTTCTTTCGGTTGTCTCGTCCTGTTGGCTCAATCTGAGTCCCTCATCGAACCACGCCGTCTTCTGTGACTCCGCAGTAGGTTGCCAGTTGGAGAAGGGCCGCAAGAATCCTGGTTTCACGGCACCATTTTGTAGAAACGAGATAGAGCAACCATGATGTTGCTTTTGTTGTTGCCTCATGCTCTTGCTCTTGTGTCCAAACGATGGCTCATACCCACAATGGGGGAATTGGCCAAGAAGCAAGCGGTCTTTGCACATCCTCGTCTGTGTACAGCTGTTAGTTCGCTGTTAGTTCGATAAATAAAAGTTGTACGCGCAATGGTGCCTGCTTGCAGTAACCGCTTGAAAGATAGCTTTCTATGCGTGTTATGTTCTGGTAAAGTAACGGCCCTTTTTTTACGCAGCCCTTCTCGGCAGGACATCCAAGCCTGCTGCTATACGAACGCCCTCGATTCCCCACCAGTTCACCTAAAACCAGGTGAGATCCTGCCATGCGTAGTGCGCGTGTATATTTAAAGGTGCTTAACATGTGTATATATGAACGCATAGCGGGCAAAAATCATTTCCATGTACGTTGTTCGGCATTTGAACTTCCTTCTAGCGAATGCAACAGCGCGTTGAAGCATGAACTCACGCTTCAGCAATAATTGCTGCCTTATTATCATTTATATGCTCCTTTTCATATCGCAACACCCTGTACATGCATAGTATACCCGATGACCTCACTAAGAGCTAGATATAGCAAATCAGTACTTCAGAAATCCACAGCGTGAAGGAAGTTCAAAAAAAAAAAAATCATCTACTCGAAAGTAACACGAAACTAAAAAGGAAACCCACACGGTATTCTCGGAAAAAAGGTTTCGCAGTTGTGTCGAACACGGGACCAACGCCTTTCCGGGGCGGTCGCTCTGCCAGCGCAGCGAGTACCTTTCGAAAAGCTACACGAATATCACCTGCGCGATCGTTCTGAAGAAGCAGCAGTAGCCATTTTCTCGGCGTCGCGAGAAGGGACGTCGTATATGAACGACGCTCGCTTACCCACCGCAGGTTTCCACGCCTTCGGCAACAGCAACCCGCTGCGTCCGTGGCGGAAGGTGGTCGAGTCGCGGGCGCAGTTCGGCGACATCGTGCAGCGACAGGGCAAGGCCGGCCGCAAGCAGGCGCTGCTCGACGAGCTCATCGCAATGATGAACAACAGCACCGAGTGAGTGCTTCACGCCTGCAGACACTTGCGCATAGAAGCAGCGTAAATTGCACTGAGCATTTAAAGTATACAGGATGTGGATACTTTAACTTGATACTAAGGTTGATTTCGAAATGCCGCACCTGACGTCACAGAACAAAATTCTGACGTCGTGCGGCAGTAAGGCTGGTCGTGATGACGTTGCACATAATAACAATATCCGCGCGTTTTCTGCTGGCTGCGATCACGTGCGACAGGCTCGGCGATCACAGAAACGGAGCGAGCCGATGCATCATGGCGTCATGACGCATCCACCTCGTGGAAGCAAGTGCAATAGTAGACAGTTTTAGCAGACCTCCGCTCCGCTCAGATTTCACGCTCTGAGATACTACAGGGAACTGCGTAGATTTCGCATTTGATAAGCGCGTCTTGCCGAGACGCGAGCGACGCCCTATCAACACTATCAACTCGGCTGCAAAACGACGAAGAGGCCAAGTAGACGCGCTGTCCCGCTCCGCTCAGTCGGCTTTGTAGCGGAGCGAAGGATGCGGTCTTCGTTCCGCTGCCGGTATGAGCGTCGTGCGCAAGCGTGCTCCCGCTAAGCGGTTGTGTGGTATTTGCTAGCATATGCCGGTCTGAGCAGGGCGGACAGCAAGCGCTCAGCTAAAACGCTCTAGTAAATTATTGAGAGCTGGTCGGACACCGTAAGCAACTCATAAATTGCCTTTGCAACGTAACGCAGAGGCAGCGCGGCAGTCCCAGAAAATTCGCGTTGCGCTTTCATGAGCGCGTCATGGGATGACGCAGTGGAGCATTTGAAAGTATAGATAACGCAATATAAAGCATTGAGAGTACATAATGGAATGCAAGCAGTGCGCTTTAAAAAATTGTCATACAATTTTTAAAAAATTTGCTGAGCTTTTAGCCTAGCACTAAATTTCACAGCTCATCAGTCTGTATATGGGCACCTGTATTTCACTCCTGGCACCAGCTGCTTTTTCTCTCTTTCTCTCTCTATGACAATTCTCTGGCTGTTATATGAGTGGTAAACTGTATACATGTGGCTGGGCACAAAACGAGAAAAAGAAAGGTTCGCAACGCTTCACCGGCACAGTTTAGTTCCTGCGCTGTGCATTCGTTCTGCCATTTTCATTGTGGTCTAACCGAACGTTCCATGCACATCTGACGCAGGTACTTTCCCGACGACCAGCTGCTGAAGGACGCGGAAGGCAGGTCCGAGGAATCACTACGAAGCCTTAGCTCCGTATTCGTCCGGGTCGAGGACGAGTACTACGGATCCAGGTTAGGGTCACCACGCATCTCGCGAGAGCGTATTGCCAGCGAGTGCTGTTGATGAGCTGTCTCTGAAACTCATTCCACTGCGTCCTGCAGCGACTGATCCCCAAGGCCGCGCTGTTCAAGGCTCCCTGTCACGTAGGACGTGTCGAGGCACTGCTGGCCAAACAGCAAAGCGTTTGTGCGCTGAAGTTTAGCAAATATGTGCCTGTCCAGACATTTTTAGGCGGGGAGCTGAGGGCTGTTTCGAGAAGCGCGCCGTCTAAAGGATCACAACCGACTTGTTTAACCTTAATGCTTGTTAAGCTGGTTAGCATAAAATAAAAGCCTAACCAGTCATTGCGGCGCAGTCTGGTGAAACGAGCAATGCCTCTTATTGAAGGGGAGGCGTTCTGACCTAAATTTTTGGCCCACCACATTGAGTGCATGTGCGGACGAGTAATAATGGCCAGAAGCGACTGCAACGCGTAGTTTTCGCAGGAACTGGGCCTGCGCGAACGACACCATGCATAACGCTTCTGTTCCTTTTGTACCGTATGGCCTGTTCGACTGAAACGGCTTGGATGGATGGATGCGTGATGTGTGCATGGATTTTAAGAACACCCCTTGAAAGGTGACAATGCCACCGAGCTCTTTTTTTTTTTTTTTTTTACCTTTCCGCTGCGTGTAATCCCGGCCATTAAAAAGCGTGGTTCGTGCCAACTGGCAAGCATTTCTCTTCGTTATTGAAAGTAATGTTGTTTTCATTGTGTTTTTCTTACCTTTACACTACCAACCTTCCAACTTTTCGTTATTCAATGCAGATCCATTCACTCTTTTCCTAATATATTTAGGCTGTGGTCTCCGGCAGTGGATGAATACCACGACGCTAACAAAATAAAAAAAATCAATTGTTCTTGCGCTAATTCCACACTAGAATGGAAATAAATTGTCTAAAGCTCCGCGTTCTCGGTCACCCTGATCTGGCTTCGAGCAGTAGGACCACTGCCCTTTAAATTACCACAGAACTTCACCCTTTTGATTTTATTCTTTGCTGTTCGATACACTTCCGTAGTCCATCACGTCTACCATGTGTACACTGTACTCCATAACAGCGCCGCGCCTATAGCAAGACAAAATTAATTTAAATAAAATTATTTTCACTTGTGCGTCGACACCCCTTCTCATACTTCCCGGACCTGGCGACACTTTGCCATCGAATGTATATATATATATATATATATATATATATATATATATATTGAAAATACATCTTCGAAGACTTGGCCTGGACTTAACAGAACCTGTTATTCTTTAGTTTGGGGCCTCCATTTTGGGATTCAGCCACAGGGACGGTTGCTCCGTTGTCCGAAAATATCTTATGGAATCCAATTGAACGCCCTGCTAAATTCAATCTTTTTTCTTTTGTGTACTTTTGAATGAACGATTATTCATTCGATCTGACCTTACTGATTTTATTTTAACAGATCATTTTACATTCTAGAGTGCTAAGCCCTGACATATTCGGAAATTATTTCTTCATTATAAATTGGAATAATCCATCTATTTTTGGCCAATCCCCCATAGTGCGTAGGAGCCACACAAGTAGAAGGCGCCGCAGGTGTGATAAACGAATACGCTAAGAGGACAGAAGAACCCTGCGTTTCATGGTGATATTGTAGGGCTACATCAGGGCATTCATCATTCATGCCTCGTCTTCCATATAAAAGAACTAGCGCCCGGGTCGATGCGGAATTAAAAGACCTAAAGCTAACTGCAACGACACTTCCAAGTGAGCGAACTAACAGTTGAGCGAGTCTGTGACCGACATAATAAGCAATAGAACGGATGAGAGCGTTCTTACACGAGTGGAACACCTTCATCAGACCTTTTTTATATGCTATCATGGCAACCTTCAATGAAGGCTGTGCTCATCAGCGACGCCTCGTTTGCAGGACGCACAGCGTTATCCTGGTCGACGCCAGAGGCTGCGTGGACTACACCGAGCGTACCATGCAGCAGCCAATCGACCTGAACGGCGACGAACCCTGGGTTACGACGAGGCTGCAGTTCGGAATCCAGGAGCCCGGATCGCTCGTGTCCCGGCTTTGAGCCCGATCCAGGCGCCCGTTATTCATTCATGCTTATTATTTATGTCAAGGCCTCAGAGTCCGCGGCTTCGACTGTGCTTCTCGCGAAAGCTGCCGTTACGGCGGAGAAGCGCAATGAGAAGCAAAGCAACACATTAACTTAAATCGCTGCTCGCTCCGCAAGGCAACAAACCACACGCGTACCCAGGTCCCAAGAGGCCTTGTGTTCACACGAAGCGAGGTCAAAGAGGCGCACCCTTAGCATCGGTGCACACACACACACACACACACACACACACACACACATGCGAATGATCCATCATCCTGTATGTGATAGTCCTACTAGAGTACCAACACGACGCAGCACGTACGGCTTTTTGGATTCTTGTCTGCAAACATAGCATCGAGAGAGCTCGGATGGACTGCGCTGTCCACCACGCGCAAGAAGCTTCGGGCACGGCTGTAGGCCCTAATTTTGCGGCTCTTGTCCCTCCCTGGTCGTACTTGGCACATCTGTAATGGCCTTAGCAGACCTACCTCAATTGTGATCGTTCTTGGACCACATGCCAAGATGTGGGCATTGCAAGGGTCTATTGCTTGGAAGCAACATCAGAAAATAAATTACACTCGTCCCGTACCCGAAAGCAGCTAAGCATGGTGCGTTTACCAACTTGAATGGTACTTAGCACAAAGCACGCAGAAATGGTCGTTTCGTACATGCATCATTTCTGCAGCTTCGTGCAGCAGAAATGGCGCGTGTACGCAAGGACAAACGAACGATTGTTTTCCCGATGACGAGCCACGGAGATACGTTGCCACCGCCTCGACGACAGCCCAACAACCACCGTCAAATGCCGTCACTGCAACGAGGCACCCAACGTTCGACACTGGACCTGCCCCGAGCTATAGGAGATACGCGCCGGCACCAAGCGGGTGCGGCGAACTCTTTGTAAGGGTGGATCATCCCATCAGCTGCGACGGCTAGCTCGTCAATAGGGACGCTTTGGTTCATCGCTCTGGAAACAGGTATCCACCGGGATATGTAGAGTGCCGTCCCTGTTACCCCCTTCCCCCGAACAAGCTCCTTCAAATAAATACGTTTATTAATTCCAGAGTCTCGTACATCATGACTGTTGGTCAGTTTGAATGGTTGGCTCGCCACACCAGAAGAAATGTACACAACCAGAGAAAGTCCCAGGCTCCTGTGACTCGTGATGTTCACTGAGTTACTGCGAACAGCAGTTGTAGCCTTATCAAGCCAATGCGACTTTGCAGTTTGATACTGGTAAAGACCAGCGGTTCTGCACACGAAAAAGTGCACACGAAATTAACTTTTCGCGTGGTTTGCCGGGCTCCTTTCAGGCTTGCAAAAAACTTTCACGTAGCACGTATATTGAGCAACAGAAAGATGGATCGGGAATTCTTAACGGCCTACAATTTTCTGATATTATTTGACAAGTAATTAATGATAACTAATTGTGTAATTAAGCAAAATAAAAAGTCTGAATTGCGCCAAGCGATGGCAAATAACATTACCTTGGTTCTCTTCAGCTACGTGGCATTCGCATATGTTTAAATTTTAGCACAGCTTAATGAAGCATCCTGTACACCCCCCCCCCAACCCCCCCCCCAACCCCCCCCCCCCAACCCCCCCCCCCCCACACACACACAAGGTGTCTTTTTTATCTTTTCTTTTTTTCTTTAGTTGTAACAATTTTTTAATTGCCTGTGGCAGATAGCACAATTATAATCCTTGAACTAAATTACTCGATCAGGCGCCCACTACTTCTGCGAGAAATCAAAATGTTTAATTGTATAATGAACTTACACTAATTATACTTTGATTAATTACTTTACGGCGCATACTTCAATCTGCGAACTGTGGTTCATGAGTTTGCAAAGCATATCGACCTGGAACGAATTCTGAGGACGGCACCGGTTTCGAGATATACGCCTTCAAACTTGCGGTAAAAATGCACGGTTGTCGCGTTTTTTAAGAAAACGCCATTTTATGCATTGACGTACGTAAGTAACTGGAACGCCGATGCATTTCGTTGGACGCTCTGAAAATGGTCTCGAAACTGGTGAAGTTCCGAGAATTCTTTCCAAGTGGATACGCCTGGCAAACTCACCGGCTAATATTCGTAGATTTCAATATGTGCCCTAATGTAATGAATTTAAATGTTAATTAGTGTAATTGTGCTAATTATTCAATTACGCATTTCGTATCTTGTAGAAGTACTGGCCGCCTCATCGAGTGATTTAGGTCAGAGTTTAAGATTTGCTATCCGGCACAGGCAATTTTCAAAATTTTGAAGATTAAAAAAAAAAAAAGAACAACACCTGGTACGTGAGTCTGTAAGCTCCAATAAACATTTTAGATGAAACTGTCATTTTTCTTTTTTCGTTTCTTGTAGCCCTATTCGTGTGTGCGCGCTGTTGCGCTTCAGAAAGCAATCCATTGCGATAAACTTCGAAAAAATTTGCCCGTCTCGCCATCTTTAAATAGAGGTGTTGGCTCGTAATACTCCAGTGATTAGTCTTGTTGAAATATAAAACGTAATCACTCCTTCACTGCCCGCAATTTTCCATGCCCACGCTGGTCGTAAAAAAGTTCACGATACCTACGGAAAGTCTCAGCACATGTATTCCCCGCCTTAATTTTTTTTTTTTAATCAAGGTGTTCATATAGGTCCTAGTGGTCAGTGTCGAAGATACATGTATCTTATGAGATACTATCTTAGATACTCCTTCGGTAACTTGTATCTGCATCATAATACGTCTGCCAAGGCATGTATCAGTGTCTGCATTTCCGATACATGGAAGAATGTATCGTGTATCTTAAGATACACTTAAGATACTGCTACATCGCAACATCACCGTCCGAAACTATAAACGTTGGCTGAACCCCGCTTTTCAAGCTGATACTGCTACCACTAAGCCACATGAATAAAACTAAAGGCAGCGACAATCTTTTATCTTTCCGCCATATCCCTACAGCGAGGGCAGGCGATGAGGTCTGCGCGTCCCCATTGGTAGAGCAGAGTCACGTGGTGGCGCTCGCGCCGTCTCGACATAAACAAGCGCGCGAACGTCTGCGCGCCACTAAACTTTTCGTTTTCTTGATTTGTTTTCAAGCGAAGCTTGTATACGCTAGCCTGCGCCGACGATGTAACACTAAAAATTAAAAAAAAAAAAAAAACAGTTGCTCTCAGAGCTGCACAGGTGGCTCGTGCTCGGCGCGCGCTGGTGCCACTGCTCCCGCGTTCATCGTCATCGCCTGCTTCCACAGCTGGCTGCGTTGCCGCTAATGGCCCATACGCGCTCAATCCGCACGCCCGCTCCGCACGCCTCCGCCCTCTTGCGGACCAGGGCGGAAGGCCAAAAGGCGGATCGTGTGGAAAAAGTCGTCGTTCGCTGCATCCGCACTAGACTGATCCGCACGAGCGGATTGCACGCGCACTACGATTGGACGACGCGGTCTGTTGACAGCTGGCAACCATTCGGCGGAGCAAAGTGTTTAAGGTTGGCAACTACCTTTGACAGCAGACGACACTGGCATATTTTTGCAGATGCGACTTCAAGTTTCCGCGTCACGGTGAAAATGCGACTCTAGGCTGTCACATTCTGTTCTGCAGCCGCATGTATTGTATTGGCGCCGTCATCCAAACACCGCATAATCATCCTATCTGCGCCACCTTTAAAAAATGTATTGCAATCGCCTCATGTCGCAACATGGGACGTATTCTCGCACTATCACTTTTAGTGCACGCTGCCTTGGTTGGTTGAGCAAAACCTCTAGAATCATCCAACGTGCCGCGTTCTACGTTACGCCGG